>NW_015506047.1:280627-328567 GCF_001515645.1 Sinocyclocheilus grahami | reverse complement strand
TATTTTTTTTTTAATTAATTAATTAATTAATTTTATTTTATTTTATTTTTATTATTATTATTTTTTTATAATTATATAGGCCTAGATAATAATAATAATTGTTGTTGTTATTATTATTATTATTATTATTATTGTTGTTGTTGTTATAATACAGTCAATGACTTCAAATCCCAGGGTTCTCTGAACGCAAACGCAACCTCTGCAACACGATTAGTTTTCACAGTGCCGCTCTCGTGCAGAGCTCACGCGTTCCGGCTGAAAGGAGTTTATGGATGATAAAGTCGAGGTCTGTCAACAGGACACAGGTCTGTATACGCTGCAGAACGGACGGTTTATTTGATTTCAGTAAGTGCATGTCCCAGAACACTTGAAACAGGTTTAATCTTATGCTAAACATTATATGCGTTTGTATCTCATGTTTTGTTTTTTCACACAGTGCAACTGTCGTCCCTGTCATTTTGAATGCTTAATATTAAAACGTGATGACCTTTATGAAACAACACTTGTCATGCGGTTTTAGATGTGAAATTGATCACAGTTTTAGTGCATTGCAATTGAGCAGTTAAAACGAGCACGTGCTGAGAAAATCTGATTAAGATTTAATCCGTAGTCCAGAAACCTTTCAGCGTTCTCTGTACATTTATTTGTCCCGTTAAATGTTCACCTAGCACGAAAATGTGAAACTTAAATTCAATGATCATCTTGCAGTGTAGTTACTGACTTTTGCATTTTGTAGAGCTTGCAAATGTACTTAGCACTGTTGCTGTTATTAATTATATTTACATAGGCTATGTGTTGTAATATATTTACATATGCGCAAAACTGAGATTGGCATATAACATATTACCAAAAGAAGATGGTCATAACATGGTTGTGATTCTGAACAGAAAACTGGCCATAGCTTTGGCAAATATAGTGTTACTTAAGTTTAATGGTTTTATTGTGGTTTTAGATTAGAAATCATCGTTGAATGAAAGTTATGGGGGCACGAAAAGTTTTGGTGACAGGATGCTCCTCTGGAATTGGTTTGGCGGTGGCTGTCCGTCTTGCAAAAGATGAATTAAGGCGCTTCAAAGGTAACAAGACTGCATATGAATGTAAAAAGCCTCTTAGAATTTTATATATATATATATATATATATATATATATATATATATATATATAGTTTCATAACATTACAAAGGAACACTTTCGAAAACTTTTCCTTTAAAAATGAATAACTAACACAGGAACTAATGCAACATGAAAAGGACACTAGTAGTGCAATATTAACATTGCAGTAACTAGTATTAATTAACATCAAACTGTGATTAATGCATTAGTAATATGTGGTAGTTCACTATTAGCAAATCAGTAACTTAGATTTTTTTCATACCTCCCAGAGGCTACATCCAGTTTCATAATTAATGTGAAACTAATCAATAATTATAACATGACAAAATATTTTAATTTTAATTTTGATTTGATCATCTACTTTAACATTTAACCACTTACAGAATCAATAGATAATATGTTAATAATTAGTACATTTGAACATTTTAACATAATAACTGACTATGGACAATTTTAAAGAAATTGATATTACATTGCAGTTTTTTTGCACCTTACAATTTTCTGGCATCCCTCTGAACTTAAGACTATATCATGGAGACTACTGGAACATTTTATCAGCCATACACCAAATGCTTAAAGGGGTCATATGATGCGATTTTAAAGATAATTATTTGGTGTAACAGAATATGTTGACATGCTTTTTTTTTTTAGAAATAGCCTTTGTGCACAGCCAGCCTTGTACTCTTCTAGGTTCAAAAAATGCGTCCATAAAATGCGTTGCACAAATTCGAACATCTGGGTTGTGCAGTTCTGTTGTAAATAAATCCTAACCAATGATTCCTAATTGCATCTACTTCCGGAAGGCCAAATAAAGTGCTTTTGCTTTCGCACTGAAACACACAGCTCTCCTGACATGGCTGCATCAACACCACTGCTCTTGCTGAAACCACACCTTCTTTCTTTTCGGTCACCTTTGGGCGGCATTATGCTAATATTTCCACATAGTGATGTAGACATGTGGGGGCGTGTTAGAACGAGCCGTTTTAGGTAGGCGTGGCTGACTCTCAAATTCAAAGAGATATTCTTTATAAAATTTAAGACTTTAGTCTTTGCAACTTTACAGATCTTCTTTATGCACCTAGAGCTTGTAACACTCCAAAGAGAAAAGAAAACTTGAAATCGCATCATATGACCCCTTTAAAAAAAAAAAGGAAGCTATGAAATAATTTGTTTAACATACCTCACAGAAAGATTTGGTTCGATGTAAATCTTTTTTTGTTTCAGATATCTCTCCTAATCATTATGAATCTTTAGAAGAAATAAGATTGGGTTTTCAAAAGCTTACAATGATTTCAGTCATCACCAGGGAGTCATATTTTCACTAGTGGGTTTAACAGGATTTTCACTTCAGAATTATGCATTCTACATTATGTACATTAATTATGAAACTAAATGTAATTTCTTAGTAGTTCTTTGGGAGGTATGAAAAAAATAGTAGTTACCAATTAGCTAACGGTGAACTAATGCATTCAACTGAGTGCTATTACTTACTAATTCGTAAATCGAAGTTTGTTGTTATAGTAGCTACTAGAATGTTAATGTTGTATTACTCATTTGTTCCTGTGTAGTTATTGATTAGAAATGGAACAATATTCTAAGGTCTTTCAGAATGTACATTAGCTAATAATCAGGTAAGTGTAGTATATGACATAGTAATGTTTTTAATGTTATTTTAAGTCTTACTGTTGATTGTGCTCGAGTTAGTTGTGGCCACTATGAGGGACCTGGATAGGAGAGAAGCTCTGGAGAAAGCAGCTGGAGAAACCCTCAACAGATCCCTGGAGATCCGACAGCTGGATGCCACCTGTGAGGACTCCATCAGAGAGTGTGTCAACAGCTTGTCAGATCGACGAGTGGATGTGTTAGGTGACACTGAGAGTTTCCTTCATTCGCTCCATCTTAGTTCCTGAGCAATGCGGCTTCATAGCGACATGGCCAAAAGTTGAGTGTCTTTTGACTTGACTAAAAACTTTTCAACAAAAATAGTTATCTGCTTATCTTAAGTTTTTATTCCACATTTGTGTTACCACACAGAGTTCATCAGATAAACTTGATGCTCAAATTTGCATCACTTGTATCAGCAATACATTTATTTATTTACCAAAACCAATTTTTTTTGTACTAGATTTGTCGCTGACTTTAATGTTTCTAAAATAAAAATAAAATTAAAATAATATCTCCGTTTTCACACGTGTAACCTTCTCACTGCTAATGGTGGCAGGATACTGAACCTATGTTTTAAAGGGATAGTTCATCCAAAATGGAAAATTCTGTCATTGTTTACTCCCCCTCATGTTGTTACAAATCTGTATGATTGCTTTTTCTTCTGCAAAACTCAAAAAGATATTTTGAAGAATGTTGGTAACAAAACAGTTTTGATTTCAATTAACATCCACTGAATGGACAAAAAAACATACATTTTTCAAAATATCTTCTTTTATTTTCCACAGAAAAAAATGTATACAGGTTGATGACAGAATTTTGATTTTGCATTTAGACTCTGCAAAATGCTACAGAATGTTCACCCAAATCCTGTTTGATTTAGACCAGGGGTGTCCAAACTGGAGGGCTGGTGTCCTGCAGAGTTTGACTCCAACCCCTATTAAACACACCTGAGCCAGCTAATCAAGCTTTTACTAGGCATACTAGAAACTTCCCGGTAGGTGTGCTGAGGCAAGTTGGAGCTAGACTCCGCAGGACACCGGCCCTCCAGGACTGATTTTAGGCACCCCTGATTTAGTGAATAATGTGAATAATTTTTTTTGTAGTGAATAATGCCGGTGTGGGTATGATTGGTCCTTTGGAGTGTCAGAGTGTAAGTGATATGCAGGAACTCTTCAACACTAACTTCTTTGGCCTGGTGAGACTGGTGAAGGAACTGCTGCCTGACATGAAGCAGCGTCAGAGTGGACACATCGTAGTGATGAGCAGTGTCCTGGGCATCCAGGGTAATACCACAAAGCTCATTATATAAGCTGTACACATTCAACTAAAATAATCATACAATTACAGTTTAAAAAATATATTTTTAGAGTACTCCTTTTTTTTTCAGGACT
This sequence comes from Sinocyclocheilus grahami, assembly GCF_001515645.1. Classification (NCBI taxonomy): domain Eukaryota; kingdom Metazoa; phylum Chordata; class Actinopteri; order Cypriniformes; family Cyprinidae; genus Sinocyclocheilus; species Sinocyclocheilus grahami. The sequence continues at coordinate 324,398 of NW_015506047.1, read as the reverse complement.
ACTTTTCAATGATGTATATGCTGCCTCTAAATTTGCTGTTGAGGGGTTTTGTGAGAGTCTTGCTGTGCAAGCTATGAAGTTTAATGTCAAGTGAGTACACAAAACTAATTCTCTAGCAAACTGATAAAAAGGGCTAGGTTAACTAAATATGCTCGGAGGTAAAATTCACTTTTAATCATCTGGTCCCAAAGTGATTTTTAGTGGATGTTCCATTCTAGTCTAAAATCTTAAGTGTATTTTTTTAATAAACTGTACTTGCAGGTAAAATAATATTAATGAAATAAAAGGCCACTTAAGTGTACTTAAAAAGAATACACTTTCATGACTATGTTTCTTAACACACTTTTGTACACTTAAAATTTGCACTTTGTAATAATGTCAAACTAAAAGTATTACTTTAAAGTCTTTTGTCATGCTTCAAAGAATTACATTTATTTTGATGTGCTTTAGTCTGTTAGTCTAAACATGTAAAGTACTGATTAAACAGTTAACTAGAGTATCATTTGAGATTACATGTAAAGTTAATATTTTTAATTGTAATAAATTGCAATGTCAAGTGTCCTAAAACATTACATTCAATTCACATTTGTGTATATTCTTTTAAGCATATTATTTTCATAATGACTCTTTTTAAAAGTATGCTATAGTGTACTCCTTTTTCACAAGGGTAAACATGTGACAACTATTAACATGCGACAACCACAAAGTGCCTAAATACCTTTTGTCTTTTTTTTTAAACTATGTAGTTTTTTTGAAACTATCAACTATGTACAGTATGTTAATGATGCATAAACATTCATGCATTGTAAGAATGGATTTTATACAAATCCCACAGGATGACGTTAGTGGAGCCAGGCCCAGTTGTAACTGAGTTTGAGAAGAAAGTGTATGAAGAGGCAGAGAAGATGGATCTGTCAGAGACTGATGAGGAAACAGCTCGCATCTTCCGTCAGATCTACCTGCCATATTCACGTAAAGTTTTTAACTCAGTCGGGCAGACACCTGAGGACGTGGCAGAGGTGAGTGTGTGGATGGGCTGTTCTTTCGTTCATTAAGGCTCCCTGTTCAACTGAGTGACAGAAAAATGTCTCATTTCTTATAGCAAACTCTCCAGCTGATTGTGTCCAAGAACCCTCCATTTCGTCATCAGACCAATCGTTTGTACATGCCATTGACTGCCATGAAGCATGCTGACCCTACAGGGCAACTACCCATAGATGCGTTCTATAAAATGATCTTCCAGCATGACCGTATGCTCAATGCTACTCTGAGTATTCTACGCATACTTCACAGGAGAATGGGTCATGGTGCTGCCTAAAAAGCCCTCAGAGGATTTTGATGGAGAAAACCAATTCAAAAACATCTCAGAGACCGTTTCATGGCCCAAAAATGGGTCAGTGCTCAATGCAAATAATAAAATGCAACAAACCACTATTAGTATAGCAACAGTTTTGCTACGGTGGTCGGCACTTGATGTCCAATGTAAAGTCTGGATCCTGAAGCACTGCTCTGATTTTAACCTCAAGACAGTTACCATGATCAAATACATAATGTTTAGTTGCAAATTGCAGTGTGTAACAGCTCTAGTGTCCTTTTCATGGTGTAATGGTTTTTAACAGTCAATAACTGCAGACCGGAGATCTCCAAAATGGGGCGTAAACTCCAAAAGTGGGCAGAACCTCCAAAATGGGGCGGGGTCTCCTCGCGCAAAGACTTTCACCATTCAGCCAGAGCGGCTCCAGCCAATTGTTATTGACTTACATTTCAAAATAAAACTTTATAAATTAAACATTGTTTCTAGTTCATCTAAAATAAAATATGCTATATAAATAAATATTCTCCGTGAGAGCAGAGCCCAAAGCTAGTGGCCAGTGGTGTTCGGACTGGAGTTTGAACCTCTGCTTAATGATATAAACGCAAATTACCCACAAGCCGTCCCAGCGCAGCGCAGGGGAAAGATTTTACTCCATGGCTTTGTTCTAAGCAACGGGGGTGTTGTAGGGTATTCGTAGGGTAGGAGGGGGTAGTGACGCTGGGTGTGACTAAATAGGTGCTATTGTCCGGTGAAGTCCGGTTGGGGAGTTACGGAACGATCTCATATGGCATAATCTTATTAACTGTTTATCTCCTGAACTGCAACTTTCTTTACCACGCTATTCAGCGCCAATCCCGCCGTGCAGTCAATTTCACTGGTTAAGGTTAGGGTCAGGTGTGGGGTAGGTTTAGGGTTTAGCATTTTTGTAGCATAGTGTAGGAAATCAACACTTTAATTGACACAACCAATAAAATCTTTAGAATCAGCTGTGGGGCGGAGTTTGCACTGAAGTGGATTGGGGTGAAAAATTGCGCATGCGTGTCATGTGCCTGTCTGTCAATGGGAGGAAGCCACGCCCTATTTTGGAGCTCCCACCCTGTTTTGGAGTTCTCCAGGCTGCAGTTATACCCTTCTCTAGAATTCAGAAAAACTTCCACCGGTGGCTGTTACGTGAACTGCAGCCAGCAACTTAGGCCCCGTCCACACGGAGACCGTTTAGCTGTATAAATATGCATACATTTTGTATCGTATAGGCGTTTCGTCCTCACGGATCCGGCGTTTTGGGAGAGTGAAACCAATATTTTTTTAAACCGGGTCCCAGAGTGGATAAATCTGAAAACGCCGCCCTTGCGTTTTCATGTGGACAGCGAATCCGTATATTTTCTGAAACGATGACGTCATCAGCCCACGTCTCTCCCCTAGTCAGACACCGCTACGTCACGTAACAGCAACAAAAACATGAACAAACACTGAACGCTATTTAATCTTTTTATTAACTAACATTAACACAGACTAATAAATGTATTGTTCCATGTTCGTTTGTATGCGCGCAAGGTTTATGTGCATAGTCCAAGTCTTCTCCATTTTTAGTGTATCTCTGTGGCAGAATTACAGCGCCACATACTGGTCTGCCATGTATACTACATGGTTTTGTGTCGGTTTCGTGGTTTCGTGTGGACGCAGATATTTCTTGAGACTAGGGGAAAAAAAAGATCGGATAGGGAAAGCTCTAGGCTTCCTGTGGACCTTAGCCTTACTTAAATTCAGTGCCCCGATATAGTCACGGCAGTTCTTTTTGTTCTTATCTAGTACAAAGGCAGCTACAGCACAAACATGCCACCAGAAGTGCAGCTACCGCGATTAGCACTTGCTCTTTCTCCCCGAGCTTTTCTCACACAAATAAACACACAACAAAAATGACAGCGGTGAGAAAGCAGCAGTTAAGAAAGCATCTGATCATAGCAATGTGGATATGTTTGCTGCAGTTCGGCATCACGACCACAGGTGAGGTAATTAAAATTACACTGTTATGTTATTTGATACTGAAGTGTTAGATCTGGCTATGTGAGACTATTTTGAATTATTTAGAATTTTCCCTTTCTTTGCGTGACACATCCACGTTACAGACATATAGTATATTAAACATTATGTAAGCATTTGTTTCTTGTGTTATAGAACGGAAGAGAGGCTCTCGGGAGCTCTCGTAATGTAATATCCTTTTGATATTCCAAAAACGTCCTCCACATAATCAGTCTACAGGCTTTCAAAAGCCCAATTCGGCAACTCGTTCCCGGGTTCGTAGGGTCACTAAATGCTCCACTGAATAAATCGCCATCCGAATCCGTTTTATCACTGAGGTGCCATCCTAGGAAGTCCGGGAAAGTCTTGTTTTTTTAAAGTTTCGCTACAAGCTGTTCATAAATTGGCAATAAGAAAGAAAAATTAATACATGAAAATTTTTAGCCCTTTAAAATAAAATACGGAAAACGTTTATTTTCAGTGTTTAGGGTCTTGCAAGGCTTCTCCCGTGTGGGAATATTATGTTTGGGTTTAAAAATAAAAATAAAAAATCCAATGATTCAACAAATCGATACTGTTGGAGCTCTATTGGTATTCAGTTCATATGACTCATGTATAAATTGGTACTTTAGTTGCTTAGCAATGTGCAACTAAATTCCAAACAAACAAAAAAACTGGCAAACAATTTTTTTGTTGTTGCTTAAATTAATCTCAATTATTGAGTGGGTTAGTGACATTATGTGGTTGCTTTGCAACGACATAAATGAGCTACAGACTTGAAGTTTCCCACGTGCAAAAACAAACAACTCTTGTATTCATGACTACATGGAGAAGCTGCAATAGCACTGAGTACCGATAGAGGGCGTGTCGATGCCAGATTTTGTTTTTAAATTCTCCATGTGAAAGCCTCTCCACCACGAATGGCTGATGGCGTTTAATCATTGAGTATCCAGTGAGCTTATTGTCATTATGAGCATCATTAAATAGATGTTTTGGATTAATATTTGACAAAAAGTGTTTAATGAGTACTAGAGTTTCCCAGTTTGTGTGTCCTAAAACAAAATAATGGATTCAGAATGCACGGAAATATAAAAGAGGTGAGACAAAGATTAAGACATTTGGGAAATGTAGTTTCTACTGCTTTATTAGAAGTAACATATTTTACAACTTTGTCTGTAGAAAGAAACTGAAAACCTGTTTATATACAATGATTTTAAACTACTTTTAAACAAGTATAGGAAATTAATAATGACAATAGAAAATATCTATGGCTGTTCTAGTTATGCAAGACCAATACACAGTCACATCATCACCTTAATGCTAATAAAAAGTACATTTACTTTTTGTTCTTTTTAGTACATATTCATTTTAGAAACATAAGACTTCTCATAAACAAGTAGACCTAAACAAGGTGAAACATATTTACAGAAGGGTACTGGAATTTCAAAAATATCTGGAAAACTGTATCATGAGAAGTGAAAAGTTGTGAATTAAAGGAAGACCTATGCTGGGTTAGCAAAGCTTAGTAGTACTTATGTACGATAACAAAGAGGTCCAGAATGTGCTCCAAAACCACCACAAGCCTTGAAATGTGGTACATGAAAATTTAATAGATTAAGCACAAATACTATTTAAAAAAATAATAATGTATGGCTGAAAGCAATGTTTATGTGCCATAGTTTAGTGAAATGGGCGTGTTCCTCTTGGTGATAGTAAGAAAACACCTGTCGGTGTCATCAAATGCAGGTCTTACAGTTGGAAATATTGAAGAGGGATGAACATACGGACATGTTACAGAAAGCCAGGGGCATCACTACATGGTAGCGTTTCCCATCTCACGCCTTCTGACCAGACACGACAGATGTCATCGTCTAGGCTGATAGGGTGGGAACTGCTAAAGATGCAGACAACACTGCATGCTATATAACACCTCCCTGAGGAGTGACAGAGCAATAGCAGACCATTAGAACCCTGTTAGCCATGTACCCAACACACAACACATATGCTTGCTATCCAAACCAAAAGGAGCTGGAATATGTTTAGACCACATGGAAATGCTGGACCTGAGGGATCAAATTACATTAAACTAAATCAACCACACTGCCTTGGCTTCATAAAGCTCCAGAGGAAGACTTTCTAGTGGTCAAGTGTCAGCTGCAGCTGTTCAGTATTGAAATGAAGTACTTGTGAGGGCTCAGGAACACAGTGAGATCAGTTCTGCAACGGTCATCGGCTCTAAGAGTGCTGGTTGGTGGGTTCTGATCAGGAATGTTTGAGGAAAGGAAGTTGGGTGTCACTGAAGAAGTGACGCAGAGCAGCAGCCTAATAACACAGCTTAATACATCAATGTTCCACAGGTAACTGTGGTTCCAAATGTGGTTATAAAAGGAAAAATAGAAAACAAATTTACACAAGGCAAGACTATAAGGCAGTGACTGGCTGGGATTTTGAGAGGGAACGGGTAGAGCATTGGCCAGCACAGGCCTATGTAAGACGGTGAGGTCACTGAAGAAAGTATGTTCAGTAAAATCATTTCCACTGATACAACACAACACTGAAAACATGCTAAACACTGGCCTGTTTTAGAGATGCGCTTTTATGCACTGTTGTTATAAATGCTGAACTAGGATTTCAGGGTTTTCTTACCGTCTTTCTCTCTCAAGCTTTTCCCCTTGAAGTGCTTCACAGATGCCCCTCTACATTCATACAAATACTTTTACAAAACGTATAAAATCATTTTAAATCAGAATATTTTCACTTGTATTGGTCTCTATATACCTCTGTTTTTATGTGCCAATCTGTTTCTGAATGCTAGACTAAATAAATATCACTAAAATTTGTAAAAATTCTAATCTCATTATGTGTGTGTGCATGTCACTCAAAAGCCTGGTGTATAAATTCCGACTGTATCAGTTGCTGCTGATGAAACTGGGGCGGAACTGGCGAACTAAGCAATCATGAGTTGCTCTTCTTGTAACAGTAGTAACATGGAACCTGAGGAGATCTCACAAGTCCCACATAATATATTGGGAGTAGTAAGGCAGTTGTTATGGGGGTCACTAAAAACAACAGAGACAGAAAGAGGGTGAAAACACCCACAAGGCAGTTTGGAAAACATAAGACAATAAATAAAAAAGAAATTTCCTTCAACATTTCACTTTTCTCTCAATCTATTTAAAAAAAAAGTTTGTTAGTTTCAGGAGTGTCCCCAAGTCTTTGAAATGAAAGACGTGGTATTCTTCATATACTTTTTTTTTTTATAATTAAGTCCATCTGTGACAGAACGTCTTACTTCATTAAATTGTCTTTTCTTTTTAAGACAACACAAATTTCCCTTTAACTTTCTTTCTGCAAACACCAGCAGACAGTCTTTTTGACGCAAAACAGTCAATCCTAATCCAATTAAAATCTTGGAAATGGGCTGACAGGTAAGTAAAAAAAAACAAGCCTTAGAGTGATGCTTGTCAACTCTACTCTCTCAAAGTCACAAACATTAAAGGTAGTTTGAGCTGCTCAAGCAAACACCTGCATCTTCCCATTGGACTCCTGGACATGCGAAATCTGGGTCTGAGTAGGAACTGTGACGGCTGGGCTGGGGGTGGAGTCAGACCAATCGGACACACAGTGAGGGGAGGGACTGGACCAGGGCTCTGGAGACTCTGGAGAAGGGGTCAGGTAAGGATGTTCACTGGGCACATGCAGGTAATGCTTGGGTGTCGCATCCATGGCAGAGCTGTAGGGTGGTGTGGGGTAATCCTCCTGGCCTGCGGTGCCAACGCTCGCCTGTGCCGGGGGTGCCTGAGACGGGATAGCCTGTGCTTGCGAAGCCTGAAGGGCTGCCGAGGCTTGCGGTGGCTGAGTCTGTGGCTGCTGTGGCTGGTAGAAAGCTGGAGGAGGCTGTGCCTGTTGTGGGGTCGGGGGAGTGGAGGATCCCATGCGGGTGAGGTTGGGGTTGGTAAGGGCGTGGCTGTGAAGTTGCTGCGGCTGCTGCTCTGCAATGGGTGGCAGTTTGACTGGGCTAGAGGGTGTGTTGGAGACGGGTGTCGGCTGCAGGATGGGCTGCTGGGCATTACGGAACACCTGTTGCTGGTGCATGAGCATGCTGCTCTGCTGCAGGGTCGGTGTCCGAGGGAGCATGCCTGCTTGGCTACTTACTGCATGCATAATGTTGACCATGGGCTGACTGCACTGAGAAGATGGAGGCATGCGGTTGTGCCAGTCAAATGGCACGCTTACTGGACTTACTATACCCATGTTGAGGCTCATCTGGCCGGCATTCAGCACGCAGTTGTGGGGGCCTTGGTTGACGCCGCCTCCTTGCATGGCCACACGCCCATGCATGGAGAGCCCACCATCACTCAGGTCACTCAGCTGAGCTAGGGAGACTGCAAAAGGGCTGGTGCCATCCAAGATACTGCTGTGCACCATTGGAGTGGTAGGGACTGACATGGAAGAGTGGAAAAGGCCAGAAGAAGGCATGGCGGCCGGTGAGGTTGGATTGGTGATGTAGCCGCCATTGCTGGTACCTCCGCGTGGTGAATCCAGCGAGTCGACAGGGGAGAGCGTGACAGAGCTCTCCAGCAAAGCATTCTGCATGTCTAGCGTCAGCCGTTTGTTACGTCCTTTGGCTGAATCTTTCAGGTTGGTAGTGTGCTGTCCACCTATGCCTTTAGCCCCTGGGCGACGGTTCTTCTTACCCTGCTGGGTGCTTTTCAGCCCTTGGAGGAAGTTGCTGGGAGGGTACATGAGTGGTGAGAGTGTGTGGCTACCAGATAGGTGGTGACCTGCCCCTGGATGTCCCTGCGGACTTCTCACAGTGTTATATTCATCCAATAGCTGAACAATGTCATGGTGCATGCGCTCCTGGGCAATATCTCGAGGGAGCCTGTCCATGTGATCTGTTATCTCCCTGTTAGCAAAGTGAGCCAACAACACCTTTACAGCCTCACAGCTACCTTCCCTGGCAGCCAAGAATAGTGGAGTTTCCTCCTGAAGATAGTAGATAGATTATAATTAATATCTAATCTATGTTAATGTTAATGTTAATCTAATCTAATAATTAACAACATGGCTACGAGATAGTTAAATCTGAATATGAAAGAATAAAATTGCAAACCTTAAGGTCCTGCATATCTTTATTGGCACCGTTCTTCAACAAGGCAACTGTGGCTTCAACATTGTTTACTGCTGCTGCCCAGTGCAAAGCTGACTTTCCTGTGGAGATAGAATGGAACCATCAGAAACAATGCAACCTCACATCAAGAGCAGGAACTTTTTCTTTTCTTTTGCATTTACCAAGTTCATCAACAGCATTGACATCAGCATGGCAGGTGATCAACTCTTCCACCATGCCTTCTACTGCCAGACGGGCTGCAAGGATCAGAGCAGTGGAGCCATCACACATGCGTGCATCCAGGTCTGTGGCACGATTCCTGATCAGAATCTGCAGAAGCAAGAATATGGGATACATGAGCACTGACATTGTTTCAATAGTCCATATCTACTTATATATTTGGTTGTAGGTGACTTTACCTGGAAAACCCCCTGAGCATCAGCTGCTACAGCTGCATGCAGAGGTGTGCGGCCTGTGTTATCCTGTGCGTTTGCATCAGCCCCAGCATCCAGGAGCCGTTTAGCTGCATCAGCTCGGGCATAGCGTGCAGCCAGATGCAGAGCGGTCTCTCCAGTGCGGTCGGTCTGAGCTGCAAGCGATGCTCCCTGGTAAATGAGGTCAGATATGATGTTGGCGGAGGATTCTTCTGAATCATCATCTTCGGTCACCTCTGGCTCCAGCCCACCTCCACAGAAGGATGCCAGCATCAGGGGTGTGAAGCCATCTAAATGAAATAATAGTTTGTAAATGTTTTGAATACATTTTCTATTATTGTATCTAAACGTTATCTATGCAAGGCCACTGATAAGGTAGGACAACTTGGCCTAACCAAGGAGTAAGAGTAGAAAGCCAAACATATCGTACCAGGGCCTCGGACATTGACGTCCATGCAATCGCTGTCAAACTCTCCCTGTGGAGGCGTGAGAGCCATGGAAGGTGGCATACGGATATCTGCCGCTGCCAAGTGGTGCTGTGTCCACTGTCTGCTGTCAACTGCATCCTCACCATCTGACAGAATACTGGGCTCTTCCACCTGTACAAAAAAAACCAACAATAGTAAGATATACAACTGTTTCATTGATGCATACATCGTAAGAGAAATAATAAATGGTCAGTCACCTTAAGTCGTTTTGCCTCTGGGCAGTCTGTGTCTATCCACTGGTCACTGTGATCTGCCAATAGAGACTCTTCCACTGTCTTTGGCATGTGTCTGCAAAGAGTCATGAATGCTAATTAGTCCCTTTGAAAGGGATATTTTGATAAACTATACTGACAATATTTATATTAAAAGCACTGATAATGCATGAAAGACTCACTTCATGCCAAGGGAATCTTGCCCCACAGGTTCTCTGCGGTTCTTGTTACTGCTTGTTTCCTTCTTGAGCAAGAAGCCCTCAGGGAACCAGAGTGTGCTGTGTTCACGTTTGCGGCGGGCAATCAACATGCCCACCATCAAGATTACCAACAAGAAGAGAGAAGGTACTCCTACTAATAGTAGCTTACCCCATTCAGGGATCTCATCAGGGAGCTCATCAGGATATTTACTTTTTTCACCTAAAAGAGTATGATTAGCGGGATTATAAAATCCAACTGTACCAATGGGACCTATGTAAGAAAGCAATTAAGTCTGTGTAAGTGTGGATACTTACTGTACACTTCCTTTAGGGTGTATGGGAAATTCAACATCTCCTGAGCAGACAAAGCACCCAGGTATTCAGCAGCGCTGTTAGCATTGCGGAAGCAGTCATCTGAACCCTGTGAGCAGAGCCTGTTATCTATTTCCAAGTATACAATAGACCTGCAGAGGAACCAAAGAGTATTTGTTAAGGCACATTCACATTAGTGAAATTTTGGTGATATTTTGCTGACAAATGTTTGGTATTGTCAATATTGTAGCGATGCACGAAGCACTGCTTACTGAGAGGTGTACTTCCAAACTAAGCTGTTTTATATTGGTCAATGATCCAAGTTCAAGAAACTCGAATGCAAATGAAAGAATGCAAAATTTCGCTGTACAAAGGTAAAAAAGTAAATGAGATTTAATTGCACTGATTACTTCAGTAACCCCAACTTACCCAATGACCTCTTGCTGAGGTTGAAGCTCCCGTTTAACGCGTGTCTCACGTCCTTTATAGGGTCTGATCATGTATTCCCCATTCTGATCTAAACGGAAACGCAGTGTGGTGCGCAGGATTGCACTTAGTTTCTGCAGGAAAGCAGTTCGTGTCCTTAGCAGCTCCTCGGGAGGCAGCAGAACTACAATAATCAGGATGCCTTCTGCAAGGTCTTCTGGAATCTTCTCTGCACAATCCAGTCCATCCCAGCCACACTCTTCAGTATTGCAGCCTTGGTCGCAGAGCCCATCTGCGTAATGGTCGGTACAGTATGTCTCATAGATGGGGCTGAGGGAAAAGAGAATGTGTTAGAGGAAGGCCATCATAAACAGTCCTATGAAGCATGATTAGACTCAGTACAAGACTTACTTGCAGACTTTCTCTTTGTTCTTGCAGTCGAAGTTATCATAAAGGCACTCTGCATTGTTGCAGAACTCATCACACTGACTATTGTTGAAGAGCCGCCAGCAACGAGGGTCTGTGCAGTGTGCCCAGGGGTTCGCAGCCAGAGAGCAGTCACCTCCATCCCAGCGGCAGGCAAACGAATTACATTCTTTATCACACACACCGTCATTGGCCTTGCCGTGACATTCAGCATTAGGGAAAAGTAACATCGGCCCTGGTTCCTGTTCGCAACGGTTGCCTTTCCAGCCGTTGATGCACTGGCAGTGGAAAAAAGGGAATCTGGTTTCCTCTGAACACAAGCCTCCATTGCGGCAAGGTTTGGAGGAGCAGCCGTCATTGCTGCGGTGCTGACACAGTGGCCCGCCAAAGCCCTGAATACAGGTGCAACGTGCACCTCGTGAGGTAAGAGTACAGCTGCCACCATTGTAGCAAGGCAGCTCTTTGCAGTTCATGCTCCTCTCACAGTTAGCACCTGCGTACCCCTGAGAAAGAGACAAGGAAGAGTTAAGTAGTTGCTTTTGAAGTTTAACAGTACAGTAAAGATCATAATGCTATAGTTTATATCATATAAGGCCTGGATACTCACAAGCTGACAGGTGCAAATGTATCCCAGTGGCGAGCTGCTGGACACGGAGCATACCCCTTCGTTCTTACAGGGCTGAGATTCGCACACACTGAATCTATTCTGACACCCTCGTCCTGAAGACACAATGAAGTGAGTATTCAGAGACACATTACAATGTTGTTTATGTAAATCACAGACACATTTTTCAGTTTTCAGACATCCCTCACCTGTGAAGCCAGGTTTGCACATGCACTGGTAATCATTGGGCAATTGTCTGCAATCCAAGCTGTTGGAGGGGTTGCAGGGGTTGGAAAGGCACTCGTTGATGTCTCCCTCACAGCGTTCTCCAGTGAAGCCAGGAGGGCAGTTACATCTGTACCCTCCAACCCTGTCCACACAAGTGCCATTGTTTTGACACTTGGGCATGCCCCGAGGCCATGAGGGAGTTGCGCATTCATCCTCATTTATCTCACAGAGGACCCCTAAAAAGGTCATAATAAAAACATTAGTGACCTTATTCCAACCGATATCTAACTATGTACACTACTGGTCAAAGGTTAGGGGTCAGTAAGATTTTTTTCTTGAAATAAATGAATACTTTCAGCAAGGATGCATTAAATTGACCAAAAGTGACAGTAATGTATGTTACAAAAAATATGTTTTAAATTATGCTCTTTTTGTTCTATTCTTCATAGAATTCTAAAAAATCATGTAGCACAACTGTTTTCAACATTGATAATAATAAGAAATGTTTACTGAGCATCAAATCAGCATATAAGAATGATTTCTGAAAGATCATGTGGCACTGAAGACTGGCGTAATGGCTGCTTTGCATCCCAGGAATAAATTACATTTTAAAATATGCTAAAACAGAAAAGGCTTATTTTCAATTGTAACAACATTACTGTTTTCTTTACTGTGTTTTTATAAAACAAATAACTTTACTGACCCCAAAGTTTTGAACAGTTTTGTATATTTGGATTTTTGCACTTGACACTTTGATTTTTTGCATTTTACTCCAGGTCAGGTAAATTAATCATTTGAAATATAATTTGTGAAATCTATCTTACCCAGTGTGCCTGGAGGGCAAGAGCAGATGTTATGTCCCACCAGGTCAATGCAGGTTCCTCCATTCTGACACGGATGAGACTGACACTCATTGACCTCTCTCTCGCAGTTGTTCCCCTCATAACCAGGCATGCACTGGAGGAAAAGCATGTCAGTTCAAAACTGGTTCTTCATATTCTATAGGTAATTAGGCTTTATACTAATACAAATGATAATATATGCTATTTGTAGCAGTGTTAAGACTACTCACATCGCAGGTGAATCCTCCCATGTAGCTCCTACAGGTAGCACCATTGAGGCAAGGTTTGTCCTCACAGTGGTCAAACTGGGACTCACAGTAACTGCCTGTGTAATCTGCGCGACATTTGCAGTAATGTGTGTTGCCAGTATTGACACAGTGTCCACCATGGTGGCAAAGCTCATCTGTTTGGAGTCCTGTTTGGACAGTTAACAATGAGGATCATATTTAAACTGTATTTGTAAAATAAAGTTACATGCAATATTATATACCTCTCTGTCTGGCTGCAACTTCACAAGACACTCCTGGGATGTCACAATAACGACCTGACCAGCCTCCCAAACAGTCACATGTGAAGGAGGCATCTTTCTGTCTGCAGCGACCACCATTCTTGCATGGGTTAGACGGCCTGCACCAATCAACTGGATACTAAAAGAGAGATAAAAAGAAACAATTTATTTTAATGATTCTATTCTAACACTGATTTTAGTTGTTTATTTTTTATTTCATTCTTCTATTCCAATAAATTTTTTATTGTATGTAACTTTAGAAAAGTTGCAAGCATGTTTAGGTTATGGCATAATCTGGAATTAATACCTGGCAACGGGGGCCAGTGTAGCCTTTTGGACATGAGCAGCGATATGACTCGAGGGCATCTTGACAAACTCCTCCGTTAAGGCATGGCTGAGAGTTACACTCGTTCACCTCGTACTGGCAGTAATCGCCAGTGAATCCTGACCGGCAGGTACATTTGAACCCGTTGATCCCATCAGTGCAGGTGCCTCCATTAAAACAGGAGCTAAAACAAATAGAGGATGTTATTTGTTTTTGCGTTACTATTGGCTACAGCATTTCTTTTATAAGGTTTGAGCGAATTCACGGTCTCACCTTTCAGTGCAGTCTGGTATGTTGGTCTCACAGAGAAGGCCTGTGAAGCCTGGTTTGCAAGTACAAGTGTAGCTGTTGACGTAGTCAGTGCAAGCGCCTCCGTTCTTGCAGGGGGCGCTCTGACACTCATTTACCTCAGTAGCACAGCATGCCCCTGTGAAGCCTGGCAGACAGCTGCAGCGGAATGTGTTTAATCCATCTGTACAGGATCCTCCGTTCAGACAGGGATCTGACAAAACCAAAAACACTATGAGACCGCGAAAGAAAAGTTGAAACCATTTCATTTGTGAGACCAGCAATAAAAACCTGGTTTCTGTTGAGTTTGACTCACTTGGTGAGCAGTCATTAATATCTGTTTCACAGTTGGGTCCAGTGTAGCCAGCACGGCAGGAGCACACATAGCCACCCAAAGTATTGGTACAGGTCCCGCGGTTCTTACAGGGGTTAGAGGTGCATTCATTTATGTCAGTGTTACACAACTGACCTGTGGTGGGAAGGACACTTACAGAGTTAGACATTCTTTAGCAAACTCAATTCTTATAGACTTGAATCAGAATGCGTTTATTGACTCACCCTGCCATCCGGGTTGGCAGTTACACTGGTAGCCATGGTAGTCAGGTGTATGCACACAGGAAGCATGGTTGGCACAGGGGTTCGGAGTACAAGGTGTGAGCAGTTCTGCACAGGTGGGTCCGCTATAAGGTGGCTCACAGAGACATGTGAAACTGGCGACTCCATCAACACAGGTGCCCTGATTTAGACACGGGCTGGAGGCACACTCGTTGATGTTCACCTGACATAAGTTACCTGAGGATGGGAGACAGCTGTCAGAATGTAGCTATTGGCAAGAAGAGTGCAATTTTTTAAAGAATTTGCAGTAGGGGGAGTTATGTCTGAGTTCTAATGCTTTATTAGGGAAATATTAGACCCTTTTCAGTGGCAGAGGTTGAATAAATATGAGGACAGTCTGTACTTTTCGGTAGAACAATGTGTAATAAAATCTCTTTTTGTTGTAATTATTGTAGTAGGCATACTGTGCTAATGTAGCGTATATCTCACCTCTAAAACCTTGCCGACACTTGCAGGTGAAACCATTGAGCTGGTCAAAACAGGTGCCTGCATTCTGGCAGGGGCTGGGCAAACAATCATTTCGGTCTAGGTCACAGTTCTTACCCACCCATCCAGGCTCACAGTCACATCGATAGCTGCAGGAGCAATACAAACAAGAGTCACACTCAAAACAAGTCCCCATTTATTTACTTCCTGCTAGTTTTAAAGTTTGTTATGGAACTGTACCCATTAGGATCGTCTCTGCAGGCCCCATGCAAACATGGGCTGCTGGCACATTCGTCCACTTGTGAATAACAGTACGGGTCATGGAAGCCTTCAGGGCACTGGCAGTGGAAACCATTCTCATCATCTATGCAGGTTCCTCCATTGCGACAGGGATTAGACTGGCACTCGTCAATCTCATCTTTACACTGAGGCCCTGAATGGGAGAGAAATTCATAGAGAGAAATTTATTTTCTGCATATCCCTGAATCTGCGAACTTTTCATTAATTTGTATAAGAAAAGAGGGGGGAAGATCTCTCCGTCTCACCGGTAAAGCCAGGTTTGCAGACACATTCATAGCGGTTTATGCCATCTTTGCAGATTCCATAGTCACAAGGGTTGCTAGCACAGTCGTCAAAGTTGTTTTCACAGTTGGTACCTGTGTGAGAAGCAAAAACCTTTTTTAATATGAAACACAGAAAACCTAATGTAACAAATGCAGCTGAATTATTGATACATCATCCCTCACCTAAAGTGCCATGTTGACACTGGCAGATATATTTGTTGACTAGGTCCACACATTTGCCACCATTCTGGCAGGGGTTGCTGTGGCACTCGTTGAGCTGGTTCTCGCAGCGGTAGCCAGTGTAGCCAGGCTCACAGTTACAAGTGTAACTGGCAATGCCATCTACGCAAGTGCCATGGTGGCATGGGTCAGGCTTGCAGTTATCAATGTTGCTCTCGCACAGCCTTCCCTCAAAACCTGAAGACAAAGAGGAGATGTGTAGGAGTGAATAAGCAGAGAATGGTACTTTTCTGTTAACCCGACATCTCAAGGACTGAGTGAGGTAGTGAGTATGGAGAGGTATCAGATTTGCATAAAGTCTCTGCTGCTCTACAGGTTCCTGTGTTTGTGTTTCTTGCCTGTCAGGAACAATTTCCCCTCTGTGGGCCATTACTGCACAAGCTAGGTGAGACGAAACTGCATTGTCCTCGTTCCTACTATTTCGATATTCTTTCTGTTTGCTCATGACCACTGTAGCTCACAAAGTCTGCATGAGTGATTCAGTGCCCTTTATTTGTGTTTTTGTCTGGGGTGTAAATACTTCCTCGGTTTCGCTTGTACCCATTATCCTTCTTAACCAGCAACCCCTTGACTGCCCCCCCTTGCTTTTTTGGTCTGAAAATTTCTCTCCTCTTTTCCTAGTCTCAATCCGTTTTTTTCTCTTTTCTGTCTGTTACCTCCATTTCCTTCTTTCTCTCTCTTGTGAAAGCTTCTACAGTTTGGAGTCTCTATTCCCGTGGTTTCCATGCCGACAGGCTGTCAAGGCAGCGGCCTTGTGAGGAGCAGGGCAGGGCTGGGCTGTGGTGGTGAGAGAGAAAGAGAGAGAGAGAGAGAGAGAGAGAGAGAGAGAGAGCCCTTCAACAGGCCTCACAGACCTGCTTTTTTTGTTCCCTCGAGAGGCAGGACAATACCCTATGTCCCAGCTAACGGGACAGCTCAGCAGAGGGGAACTGGAGCACAGAGAATATCAAACAGCAGGCTGCTTCAGACAATACACAAACTCCATGTCTGTGCTTTCTAAAAGCCTAGTGACACATGCAGTATGTACTGTATCTTAAGCCCAAAACATTCACATACAATTTCATGCTAATTTGTTGGATAAATTAAAACCATAAAATAGCCATTCCTACAGGCACAACTATGTGAAAGTGAATGCTGGGAGCTTTGGTTGTGCCATACGGTGCTGTGTGGGTATGCATTGTGGGTTACAGATGAACAGATGTCGGGGTGATGACCGAGCATAACCCCCCTCGTCAGCAGCTGCCGGCCTTGGTGACCCTGTGACATTGGGGTCTGCAGGGCAAAGGAGGGGGATCTTGGGCTTCTCTTCAGCCTGCCCAGCAGAACGATTATAGAAACAAGAAGCATCTGACCCTGAGATCACTACGTTCAGGTGTTTGGATCTAGTCAGTGATGATGATTTTGACTTTGAACCCTGAAGGGCTCCACAAAGCTCTTGCACAGCAGGCACACACAATCAGACACAAATCTTCATTTAGCAGCTTACCTTCAGCGCAGCGGCATTCGTACCCATTGGGACGGTCAATGCACTTGGCTCCATTCTGGCAGGGAGTGCTGGCACACTCATCTATGTCGATCTGACACATGGTGCCAGTAAACCCTGGGACAGGCAAACATAGGGGTTAGAAGTCAGTCTGAGGCAGCAGAGGTGAGCTCCACACACTGGTCAGGTCATTAGGTTCAGCTTTGGGGGCAGTAGAGCTCGGCCTAGTTGGAGATGTCTGCCCCTTGGGTTATTTGAAGCTAAAGTGGAATTGAGTTTTCAAAGAAGGTTCACTGAATCTCCATTTGAATTTATGATCTTAGTGCTGTATATCATTATTAACATACACTGTGTTTTGATTCTCTTCCAGATCGTTAATAAAGAGAATTTGAAACATCTGATTTGAAGTGAATGCTGGAGTTTTAGAATATGCCCAGGTTTTTCTTTCTCTGAATCCATCCATCAATCACAATCTGGCCTAGACTAGATTTGAAAATGTTTTTATCAATCATATTCTAGATCTGATCTGTGCATTATCCTGTGTATGTGGATAATTTTTTAGATCTATGTCTAAATATTATCTGGCCTATTATATGTATACTGGCAGACATTAATCAAGTTTCTTTATATTTTTGTAGTGATTATAATGACATTATCTGGAAAATGAGCAGTTGTGTAGGCACTGAGGGGGCAGTGGGCCTTAAACACTGACTGATATCCCCTGTCTGGGAAAACATGCTAGTAAGTTCATAAAAAAGGCTGGGGCCCCACAGAAATATTCATTTCTGCATCTTTAGAGGGTGTTGCGTTGATTAACAGTGTCATGATCGAATCTATGTTGATGCCTAGGGCAGAAGGTTAGAGGGGGAGATGCTAGAATTGTTTTCTTCAAGGCCAGCGGCCCTCCCTCTTTCCTTGCACAAACGCTACAGGCTCAATAGCTAAATGGGGGGTGCGGGGTTGTCTGCCCCAGATGTAAATTGCGGACATGGAAAAGAATCTCATTAGCAGGGCTGCTGTTCCCCCCACCACCTCTATGCAGAGGGAGATGGGTGAGACTGCTGTCCCTTCTCTGTGGACAAGTTGGGAAGAGGAGGGTGCTTGTGTAGAGTGGTCACAATGGTGTCTTTGTTTCGGCACGCAGTTGCATAGCGCTCAAGACCTCACTCTAATGAGTAATTACGCAAAAACTCTATCAGGCTAGGGGGCAAAGTTGGGTTTAGCCTGCTATTACATGAATCAAGATTGTATATTATGCGACCACACAAATTACCTTTTTGCATTCTTTTGACACATACTGTTGATCTGGTGATGCTGGTAAAATTACATGTTTCATACCTGGCTGACAGGTGCAGGTGAAGCCATTGACCATGTCTCGGCAGATGCCATCATTTACACAGGGGTTGCTCTCACATTCGTCGACATCCACCTCACAGTACTTCCCCTGATAGCCTGGTAGAGAGACAACCATGAGTGAAACACAGTTCTAACCCTTGATGCATTGAAGACGGTTCTCAGACTGCAGTTTCTCACAACACAGGGGCCCACAGACGCACACTGAGATGTTCTGCTACACTGCACCCCACAGCAAGTTCATGTTTCACAGGAAATGGAGAATTGCTCCATCTATGCAAACTGGGGCCCCTGCTTTGACTAGAAGCACCACACCCTACTGTCCACAGGATGCCCTGTGGTCATCTCTCCATTGAGAACACACATGTTCTATAATCAGCAGAGTGCTGCTCTTGTGTGTCACCCCATTCAGGTGAAACAGAGTGTGGGCCGGGGCCAGTGCACTGACGACAGCATGGAATCAGAAAGAATTGGCCCCTCCACGTGAGCCAGGGCCAAGTCGGCGATGATGAGGAGGGTGGGGAAGAAGAGGTGTCTGTGGAATTGAAAGGGGTATGAGCAGAAGTGGGGGGGGGGGATGAAAGTGCTGGGAAAAAGTTTGCTCTCCCTCTATGTGCGAAGGGTGATGAACGGAGCATAGAGGGGCCCCATTGTTCCACTCCATTCCCACCACTCAAGATCTCATTATAATTCACTGCACACTCCTCCCCCTCTCTCCCAGATTGCCTAATACACCCCGCTCCCAGCGCCGGTTTGTATAGTTCCCCCAAAAACCAAAGATGCATGTCGTGCAGGGTACATGTGCTGAAGACACAAAGCCAGTATTGGTCTGTGGTTTCTGTGACTTACCCATGTGGACTAAGCTTTTCTATTTCAATTGATTACCCTTCTCAAATGACCACTATGTGGTACGTGATTACATAAACAAATCCTCCTCTGGACTTTGCATGTTTTCTTAAGTAGGTCTACATAGTCATACAGTCTGGAAGTCCACATTGATTAGAAGCAGATTTAGTGTTTCTGTGTAAGTTAAGGTCAAGTTCACTGACATACCAGGCATACAGATGCATGTGAACTCGCCGATACGGTCCAGGCAGGTGGCGTCGTTCTGGCAGGGCATGGACAGGCACTCGTTGATATCAATCTCACAGCGAGGGCCAGTGTAACCCCGTCCACACTGACACTGAAATGAGCCCTCCGTGTTTACGCACTTCCCAAAATGCTCACAGGGGTTGGCACCTGGCACAAGAGAGAGAAAGAAGAGTCAGTTAATACTTGCTCTCTACTGACAGAGACAAAAAGGAGGAAGAGACAGAAAGAATCAACAAGAGGGAAGCATTCACAATGCAGTAAATTTACCAATGGAACATTCATCCATGTCTTGGTTGCAGGCTCCACCAACAAAGCCAGCAGGGCATGTGCAGATGGCGCGGCCATTCAGAGGGTTAGTGTCACACACTGCCCCCTCATTACAGGGGTTACTGACACAAGCATCATCCAGATGACAGAGCAGACCTGCAGGAACAGCAGAATGTGACTAATTGGACAAACAATGGATAAAACCTACAAATAAGGAGTGATGATGAAGATAGTCGTACCAGTTTTGCCTACCGGGCACTCGCAGAAAAAGGAGGCCACACGGTCATGACACGTGGCTCCATTGAAGCAGACAGCTGTAGCACAGTCGTCAATATTCTCACTGCAGTCATCCCCAGTCCATCCATTGACACATACACAGGTGTGTCCTCCAATGGTGTTAAAGCATGTACCGCCATTGTGACAAGCATTGGGCTGCATGAGACACTCATTGACATCCTCAGCACAATACTGGCCTAAGGACAGAAAAACAAATGTCAAGTTATTTTAAGTTATTTTAACTGGAAAATTAAAAGTACATATGGAAAAAAGTGTGCATTTACCTGTCCACTCAGGCAGACACTGACAATTGTATGTGTTGACACCATCTACACAGATCCCACCATTCATGCACTTGTGTCCAGGGCAGTCATCCACGTTCTCCTCGCAGTTGTGTCCCCTGAAGCCTAGGCAGAGAAATGAAATGGTATGACACAGGAAACAGGGAGGTAACTGTGGTAGTAATAATGTCTGATCTATTCCTCTCTTCCCCAACACACCTAATAACTTTCACTTAATCCTGCTCCACAGCTATTGATAAATTGATGTACAGAGTAAAGTGAGCAGTAAAAAGGTTCAGTGGGTGTTGAGTGTTTTTTATACATATTCTCACGGCGGTTCCCACAGCGGCAAAGCCAGGACCTGACAGAGCTCTGCTCCAGAGGGCCATACTCCCTGCCATGTTTGCTTGTTTTATAATCTCTCACGGTTTCAATGACTTCCTCTTTGGCGAGAGACATTTCCTGCTTGCTCCCCAGAGGGGATCAGAAAGGCCATAAAGTAAATTCCTGCCACAGCAGCCCACTCGCTTTCTCTCTTCCACGCTTTGACTGTCTTTCTCACTCACTCTCTTGTGTCTCCTTCTCTCACTCTGAGCTATTAATAGCAAAGCATGAGGTATCACTGCCTGGAAAGTCCAGACGTTTTGGGAAACCCCGAATCCGAGGGATAAGAATGAGTATGGGAATATGATAAAGGGTGTGTGTCTACATGAATGCCTGCATGGTTTTTGTCTGTTTGTACCTGGCAAGCAAGCACACTCATAGGTTTGGTCACCGGTCTGATGGCAGGTGCCCCCATTGAGACATTGTGAGGGGGCGCAGGGCTGGGTGAGCATCTCACATGTGCGCCCGCTGTACCCAGCAAGGCACTCACAGCGAAATGAACCATGTGTGTTCATGCAAATGCCACCGTTAAGGCACTTTCCAGGTTTGCGGCATTCATCAATATCATTGCGACAGTTCTTGCCCTGATACCCAGGTGGGCATGAGCAGTTGTAGTGATTATTCCAATTGGTGCAACGGGCACCGTTTGCACAGGGATTTGTGGCACATGCATCAATCAGGGAACAATCCTGACCTGCAAACACAAGAAGCATCATTCACAAACAGACCTATATTTTTCACAAACTGTATCATGACAACATGAAGACACCCTAATCCTTACCTCTGAACCCCCGCTGGCACACACAGGTGTACTGTGGGATTCCGTTGGCTACCTGGCTCTTGCAAGCAGCTCCATTTAGACAAGGTGAGCGGTGACAGGGGTCCATATGCTGACAGAGCAAACCAATATAACCAGGCCGGCATCTGTCGAGGGGCACAAATTTAGAACATGACCACCTGAACATATAAGTATTTTAGAGGGACATCAGAAACTTTTATCAACAACCAATGCCAAGTATCTCACCCAACTCATGCAAAAAACATCTAACCATTAAATATTAAATATCTTATTATAATACAAAGTTAGTGAGCAGGTGATAACACACACACACACACACACACACACAGGCACAAACATAGAAAAATACTCAATTTCATGCTATCCACCAGATGTTGCATACATGTCTGCCTTGACTAAAACAGCAGAGCACACTTTCCACATTATCTGGTATTCCAATCCGGAAAGCATGCTTCTCTCCATGCCAGTTTGCATTCCAGGATTATTACTGATTTTCCAATCTCTCCACTGCATTCAATAGTAAAACACGGTTGTGAATGACAGGATTGCCTGTGCTCACCCATGAGACCTTGCAAACTGTATACAATGCTCAATGAGTTAACTTCACAATGGAGACCAATCAAAAGACAGGAGACAACAAACCATAGGTATGAGATGGTGGTCAAGCCACTTTGTGGCAGTTGAATACAGTTCTTTTTGCTCCAATTCAATGCTTTTCAGTACAGGACGCTATCTTGATGGACAATTGAGTGGGACCTGAAACTGAACAGGTACGATAAAATAAACAACTTTTTCTTAATAAAGGCAGTCTCTCTCATGGGTTCTGGGGCCTTTGGTAAGCTAGGCTTAAGAAGCCAGTGTGTGTTGGGTAACCCTACACCCACACAGGGAGACCTGCCACAGGATGAAGTCCCACATCAAAAACACAGTTTGAAGCTGATGACAAGCACTGGGATGGTCTGTTCTCTCTGTGTCCCCCCTTAGGCCCTCTCTCTCTTTTCACTGTAAAACAACCCATGGGCAGAGACAACAATGTTTTTTCCTCCTCTTTCTGTTACAGGATGACCACTTTTTTACACTGAGCTATTTGTCCCTTTGTTGTTTTGCCTCTTTTGTGGCTGGCATCTCCTCCCCCACACTTATTTGAAGCAGTTTCTCTCTGACCTCAGAGAGGGCTTCAGATAAGGGCTTGGCCTATAGGGGGTGCCACTTTAGGTCTCTGCTTCACCACAGCGAGAGCCTGCTAGCCTTTTAGGATCTGTAAGATCTATAAGAGGCCACAGTGTTCTGTTTGGAGAACACACCTACAGAAATGCTTCATATGGGAGTATTATACTATTCTGGAACTGGAACCAAAAAACAGATATAACGGAGCCAAGCTTAAGCTTACGATCTTAAGTTGTTGGCTTTGAGAAGCCCTAGTCTTATGATTAAAGAGATTTATGTCAGATACTGAACAGAAACGGTTATGTTAAAGGGGTCATTGATGCGATTTCAAGTTTTCCTTTTTCTTTGGAGTGTTACAAGCTGTTCGTGAATAGATAAGATCCCTAAAGTTGCAAAGACTAAAGTCTCAAACCCAAAGAGATATTCTTTATAAAAGTTAAGACTGGTCCACGCCCTCCTAAAAGGCCTCGTTTAAACACGCCCCCACATGTCTACGTCACGATGTGGGAAGATTTGCATAACACCACCCAAATGTTCACGCAAAGAAAGAAGCGTAACTTTATTGTTGCTGCCACCGCCGCCATGTTGTGAAGACGCTGTGCGTTTCGTTGCGAAAGTGAAAATTGTATGGCCTTCCAAAAGAGGACACGACTAGAAATCAGGGGTTAAGTTGTATTTACAACACTGTTCCAGAACAGTTCAACCCAAATATTCAGATGTGTGCAGCGCATTTTATGGAGGACTGTTTCCTGATCCTGGGAGAGTAGACTACAGTGCCGGCTGTTCTGACTCACAGACTGTAAGTACGGTTTCATATTTAAAGGATTTGCCACTGACGATTCAAACGTGAGTTTTGAGCAATGTAGAGTAGCGCTTGTTGTTTGTCATTTCTCTGAACACAAATGCAGACATGGTTTTATGTTTACGCGGCGCGATGCAACGCAACGCGTAAAAAGACAGTATAAGTCATTATAATCCATAATTATGTCCCCACTGGATGCAACAAATGCCTAGTTTATAATGGGTTTTATTGGTTTTGTCTCATCGCTCCAGCCGGGACACGGCATCACAGTATGGTAAGGGGGTAACACTTTCATCACACGCTTGAGGTATTCGGCCAATCACAATGCACTGGATAGCTGGCCAATCAGAGCACACCTTGCTTTTCAGACCGATGAGCTTTGTAAAAATTTACACGTTTCAGAAAGGCGGGACATAGAGGAGAAACTTTAATGTACAGTATGTGGAAAATAATGTGTTTTTTTTTAACCTTAAACCGCACAAACATTTAATTACACCAAATAATGTTCTTTTTAGCAACATCATATGACCCCTTTAAGTATAAAATTCAGTGCTTGAGGAAGAAAAGAAAAATGTTAACTCGCTTCACTCACGTTCATTAGTGATGTCTGCTTAATAGTAATACTGTTGACTTCACAACATAAAAGTGTATTTCCCGGCCATGGTTGGTTGTTTTTCTTTTCTTTTTTTTTAATCAAAGTCTGAGAATTTGAAGCGAAAGAGGCCTACTGGACCAAACTGAAGGCTGGTATCAAAAACATAATTAATCACGTCTGTTATTACTCTTTTTCAATATAGCCAGCTACATGAAATTTCATAAGTTAAGACTACATGTCTGTGGGAAGTTTTTCTTTGAAAACAATGAAGAAACAGAGCAGCAATAAGAAAAAATCATCTCCTGAAGCCACCAACGCGGCACACTGCTTTTCCTTATGAACCCTTCACATGCTGGGAGGTCAAATGTCAGAGGTCAGCAGTCTGATTGTGATGATAATGTCAGGCAGTGTAGTGGGGGGCAGGTCGGGGGCGTCTGTTAGGGAGAGAATGTCTTTTGGAGGGTGGGATGGGGGAAGAGTCCGGTACGGAGAGTCATGTCATGTCATATTTCCTGTAATCCCTCGTCTCCTACTCTGAAAACACTCACACTCTTTCTGAATACCAGATCCCTGTTGCTGTGGCAACCTCACAGACGACACCCCCCCAATCACCCCCTACCATTCATCCCCTTGGCTATTTGTCATGGTTTGGCTGGGTTTATTTAGAGGCAAATTAACTATGTCTGGAATCTCTGGGGTCATGAAAAAAATTAAACTAGGAGTTGCGGCACTAAGAGTTTTGAGGAGACGGGGAGGAGACCCACATCAAGGTTCAACTAGCATGCAGTCTGATACTCAAGCCCTTAAAAAATAACCATTCCGGGCAATGGGCCTTTTAAAGCTGAAAAATACCTAGAAAGAGCCTACTTTACAGCCTGTTGTTATCCTGTCTTTGGCTCTAAGAAGCAGTTGATGTAAATGTGCAGAGTGAATGAGTGCATGTGTACATGAGCAGTTAGGAATGTGCAATGAAGGCCAAACAGGTCAGATTCTGGGGTACATCTTCTAACTGGGCTATTTTTACATGTATCCTTTGCTGAAAATGTTTAAAAAGTGTGGTCAGCAAGTGGTTAAACAAAAGAGAAACTTTTTGGATGGACCACAATAGGCACACTGAGGAACTGCTCGTGGGATTTCAAAGAGTTACTGGTCTATGAGGAATTGTGGATGTGTTGACAAGTGCTATTTCCACACACAAAGAAAGGGAGCCTCTGGCCTTGCAAAACATGATAACATGCAAGTGTGTGTGTGAGTTTTGGAACTGATTCCCTCTGTGTGTGTGTGTGTATCCATGCTGGAGTTCCATACTTGTTGCATCGTGAAAACCTTGGTGAATGTGTGTGAGAATGTGTAGATAGATATTGGTCAAGTAGCAGGAGGGGGAGGTTAGGATATTTGTCCTCACACGGTGTTCTGCAGCCAAAACACACATTCTTTTGTCTGGTCCTTGGCTGTGCATATCAGTCGTCTAAAAACATACAGCCAAGAGTCCTATCAGAACTTTCAGAGTGAAAAACAACTCATTGTAAAGGAACTTCAACCTGGCAGGAGCTCCACTGTGAGTGAGGATGTTCTACAAAGGAAAATTTGAACAATTTTGAGTGTCATATGGATGGAAATTAGCCGTTTCGCTTTTAGCCAGGTGTGGGATGTTTCTGAGCATTACTAATGAGTCAAATACACCAAGACTGGCCCCCTGGCCCCTAAGTAATATCAGAGTAGAAAAGGCTGAGTTAGGAAGAGGGCAAAAACAGTAATCCCCCAATGTCACAACACCAATGATGGTTCACACCAGCTGCAAATAGCACTAAACAACTGTTCACATCTGTCAGGACTGCTTTGGCTATCTGCCTTCTTGCTGCTTCTTTAAAGGATTACACCCAAAACAATGGCACTATTCTGTCTGTAAATCTCCAAACAGATGTGCACAAACACACACATGAATGCAGGCTATTAGATCACATGCACAAGTATAGCAGCACAGTCACAGCACACTTTTCCTGATACTGTTGAAAGTAGGTTAATGAAGCAATCAGACAGGTTGACAATTAAGCAATGATTCTTAACTGAGAGACAAACAAACAATTCAGGGAACTGATGCAGTCAAACACCTCCACAAATACTTCACATGCACACTCAAACATGCTGTGTAACTTACAAACACTTTCCTCTCCTAGGACGCTGAGAAACCACAAGATATGTCAGATTGAAAAAACAATGGACAGGGCCTCATTCAAAAATATTGTATAGGTGTGTCTTCATAGCATATCAAAATAATTTCATGAGACCTGAAAGCCATTTGGACCAAAGACTTTTGTAACTTATATATGCATGCACACAGGGGCTTTTTGGATGCTGTAGCTGGAATGATTAATGTATGTGAAGTTCGGCATCTCTGCTTGCTTTTGAAACCTAATGCCGTTTTTCCTGATCTCAGGGTCATTGTGGCAAAGTCACCTGATACTATTCTCTTTAGCACAATACCATACAATCATCTAGCAGTCTAAGGTCACAACACTTGTGGACGATAAGCAAAAACACACTGCTTTTCTCTGAAAGCTTTTCTCTGAAAGCTTCATCTGGTCAGTCATGGTCCAGGAGGCACCAAGCACGAGAGAGTTCCCAACAGGATTTCAATCTCCTGGGTACTTGAAGCCATCCTTCCCACACTGAGGTGAAAGACAATAACCATGTATTTCACAAAGTCAACTCTTTCCTTAGTAGGAAGTAAGTTGAGTGTAGGTCACCTGCTATTAATGTCACTGAAACTAAACCTTGTTTTGTTTGATTTGAAAACAATGGAAATCTGAGGTTTAAAGCAACTTTCAGGGTATCAAAATGCCGAAAGTCCCCTAAGAAAAAAAGTCTATGGCAGTGTCTGGCATATAGCCGCTCCATTCCTTTGTGAAGAGCCCATACTGACACTAAACTGCCAACTAGAGCCTGTCCCCCCTCCCCCAACTGCCCCCTCCCGGCTCCCGATCTTCTCAAAGAGGAACCAAAGTGGGGGTAGGGGAGCACTTTGTGGGCCAAATAAAATAGCTAAAGTAGTCAGAACCCTATTGTTTAAGGACGGGGGAGCAGTGGCCCAAACAGCCGGGCTTTCAGGCCTGTGCTCAAACGAACCAACAGGCCTCTGCTGTAGCCTGGCAACAGTAACCCATGGCTGAGGAGAGAGCTGAGAGGGTGGGGGTTTGTGAGGACAGAACTTTCACAGGAACTGAACCTTCCAGACTTCCAGAAAAACTTTCTACTAATCGTTGGAAGTAAAGGAGGTTTTGAAAATTGGAATCACAATTAGGCCTACGGCACATGGAAGGGCTTTTGGTTTTTAGCCAGTGTTCTGTGTAGTTTGCATGAACTTTTAACTATAAACAGATAAACTGAACTTTTCAACAAGAAGCACATGTCAACCTATGGAAATATGCAGATGGGTAGATATTCATGAAATATCCATATTTGTCTTCCTTTGCCAACCCAATGTCCTGCTGTGTTGCATTGGCCACATAATTATCTATCTGTTTGATTTTTAAAATAAACGGACTGGAAGTGGACTAAATGAAGCAGCGTAATAAATGGACATTGATATGGTCCTTCAAGACTTCGGACAAAAGCCTTAAACATAGATCTTATCAAACTAAAAGTCAACAAAAACACTTACTTATGTTTACCAGATCAGATTTAATGCTTTTGAAACAAATTAGTGTAAAGAATGTAACTATGCTCAATGCTCACAAAAAACCTCTAGAATTTCTGGTATTGCTGACAAGCCAACCATAACCACATTGCATACACCCCAGACTCGAGGTCTTCCAAAGCATTCTTCACTGTACTTCACCACAAAACCACACCCCAGCACCTAAACCGATCCAGATCGCTTGGAACTCAAAGAGAAGTAGTCTTTTCTTACTGATTCTGCAGATCTGAAGACTATCAGTAATGTGTTTCTACACTAACATGCCTCGAGAATCTAAGAAAACTAGAGATGGAAGATCTGTTTTGCACAACCTCAAATTAACTCCACATAACGCCAAAATAACTTCTAGTTTTAACCTGGAGTGTCCTGCATTATGCATTAAGTAGGGCTGTGTAGAAAATATCGATATCTTGATTATAATCGATTCTCAGTTTTACGAAACGATATCGATTCTTAAATCCCAAGAATCGATTAGTCTACCCTGTTTTCAGTTAATGGACGGAACATTGAAGGGTACCTCCCATCCAATAAATCGCAATAAGCATTGTGCTTTGGCACTTTTAATATGAAACAAAGTCTTAGATTTCAAATTCTGTCCATTGTATTGCAGTATTTAAAGGGGTCATATGATGCGATTTCAATTTTTCCTTTCTCTTTGTAGTGTTACAAGCTCTTGGTGCATAAAGAAGATCTGTAAAGTTGCAAAGACTAAAGTCTCAAATCCAAAGAGATATTCTTTATAAAAGTTAAGAGTCAATCACACCTACCTAAAACGGCTCGTTCTAACACGCCCCCACATGTCTACGTCACGATGTGGGAAGATTTGCATAACACCGCCCAAATGTTCACGCAAAGAAAGAAGGTGTAACTTTTATTCTCGCTGTAGTATTGTTGCTGCCGCCATGTCGTGAAGACGCTGTGTTTTGTTGTGAAAGCGAAACAACTTTGTTTGGCCTTCCAAAAGAGGACGATATACGCTTAGTCATGGCTAGAGCTGATCCATGCTGATCGCTGAGGAAATACATCAACTTCACGCTGTGGATCACCAGATCGGCTTTCACCGTGGACAAAGCGGAGTCCAGCCCGGGGTCGTCACATGTGGTTGCCGCAAGCCTGCCGGTCACTCAAGGCCGCCGTGTGACGCTGTGTTTCCTTGTGAAAGCGAAACTACTTTGTTTGGCCTTCCAAAAGAGGACACGACTAGAAATCAGTGGTTAAGTTGTATTTACAACAATATATTCGGATGTGTGCATCACATTTTATGGAGGACTGTTTCCTGATCCTGGTAGAGTAGACTACAATGCCAACTATTCTGACTCACAGACTGTAAGTACGTTTTTTATATATAAAGAATTTGCAACTGACGATTCAAATGCGAGTTTTGTAGAGTAGCGCTTGTTGTTTGTCATTTCTCCGATCACAAATGCATACTAGGGTTATGATGGTGAGGAAATTTTCCCGCCGGTTAATCGACGTATGATAACACCGGTAATACCGGTATCACCGTGGGGGCGGGGGCGTTTCCTCTTTTTCTCATTTCCTTCGCTTTTAAATAGCTTGCGAAAGCGGCGTGTGCATTTTATTTTAACTTTTAAATAGCGGCAGTTCGGCATCAATTGCTTGAATGCAACAACAAAATACAACGTCAAACTCACTTTAGCCTATATATAAAACATAGAACTTTTATTAACAAAACAAATAAAAATACACCATGCTATTGGGCAGGCAATGCCTAAAATAAAATAACAAATAACTTACATAAAGTTTAAAGAGGTATACAAAACTGGAAATAGGCTAAGTAAATATGTATAATATATAACCAAATAAATAAGAAACGTAGAACGTTCATTAGCAAAACGAGTAAAAAAGCTTGGAGGCATGGCATACACCTTGATGTCAAATAAAATAAATAAATGACACAAAGTTTAAATAAAGTAAAAATCAGCAAACAATGTGGAACCAATTAAATAAGAAATGAATGTTTAAAAAAACTTCCAAAATCACCTTAGATAAACGGCAAAAGTCAACAGGCTTTTCAAAATCCAAAATATTGCCAAACAGGCGCTTTTGCATTTCGTTTAGAAACTAAATCATCCGCGATCGCCTAGTCTGTCTCACCTCACTCTTCTTGTCAGTCAGCTCGACTCACTCTCCTCACTGGAGAAATGAAATCTGATCTGTGATGCGACTGTCGTTCGGCACGCTGCATCGAGCAGCCACGTTCAGTTTTTAATTGTAGTGTCTGCTCTTTTACTGAACTAAATTATTTTTATTACTACAAAAAATCTAAACGATGGTGGGGATCGGTGCCGCGGTGGGCAAGTGACGTAACCGGTGTGCGGCTTAACAACGGTATCACTGTCAGCACCGTCTATCGTGGCAAGCCTAATGCAGACATG
Organism: Sinocyclocheilus grahami; assembly: GCF_001515645.1. Lineage (NCBI taxonomy): Eukaryota > Metazoa > Chordata > Actinopteri > Cypriniformes > Cyprinidae > Sinocyclocheilus > Sinocyclocheilus grahami. Next base: position 294,219 of record NW_015506047.1, on the reverse strand, counting down.
GTTTTATGTTTACACGGTGCGATGCAACGCGTAAAAAGGCAGTATAAGTCATTATAATCTGTAATTATGTCCCCAATGGATGCAACAAATGCCTCGTTTATAATGGGTTTTAAACTTTTTGTCTCGTCGCTCCGGCTAGACAGGGCATCACAATATGTTAAGGGGAGTAACATTTCTGTCACACGCTTGAGGTATTCGGCCAATCACAATGCACTGGATAGCTGGCCAATCAGAGCACACCTCGCTTTTCAGACTGATGAGCTTTGTAAAAATCTATGCGTTTCAGAAAGGCGGGGCATAGAGGAGAAACAATAATATACAGTATGTGGAAAATTATGTGTTTTTTCAACCTTAAACCACATAAACACATTTCACTGCACCAAATACACAAAATAATTATTTTTAGCAGCATCATATGACCTCTTTAAACAATAGTGATTGCTGTAGCGTGGCGCCGCCGCTGCCTCAGTTCAATAAAAGCGGCAGCTCGAGGCGCATGTGAACTTTTCAGCACAAAATAAACATAACTAAACATCTGAAAGCAAGTTAAAAGAAAGAGTACAACTTTACAATCCGTATCCTGTCTCATGTAAAAGCTTAATCGGTGTTTCAGCCGAGCAAAGACGTCAATATAACGGCTTGTAAACAGTGTCACGTAACGTCACATTTACCTCAGAAAAAAACATATTCGGTGACCATAAACTCATTAGTCAGATAAAAACATTTACTGTAGAGAGGGGCATTTTGCTAAATATATGCAGCATATAGTATATTCATTATAACTTTTACTGTTCTTCAAAGTTTAATTTATATTTTTTTATGATAGCCACCATTTAAATGTTTATATTTAAAAAAAGTAAAAATATTATTATGTAATTGTAACTTTTATTATAAAAACTTCATAAAATGTATAGCCTAAAAAATCAGTCAGTTTTAACCTTCAATATTATAGTATTGTAGTACCAACTGACTCTCATGTATATTTTACAGCATTAGTTAAGAGATTTTTTTTTCTTGAGAAAATTTTGCATGTGTACCAGATATATATCCAAAATAATCGATATCGAATCGAATCACAAGCTTGTGAATGAGAATCGAATCGAATTGTGAAATTTGTGTCAAAACCCAGCCCTAGCATTAAGGAGTCTCACTGGGAATTTTACAGTCCTTCATTTTGTACCATGAAGAACATCCTATAAAATGCTGCCAACCACTCTAATCAATCTCATAAATCACAAAACATGCAGATAGGTGGGATGAAACAAAAAAAAACTCAGTTTATTGCTACATCATATTTGAAAACACTTGGGAAAGCTTTAATGTGGCTGTGATCAGAAAACAGAGCTCCAAAGAGTCTGATAAGAGTGGAAGAGAACACTCAGGTAGAGGCCAAAGAATGCTTCTTATCTCAAACTCTGCCACCCATAAACTACTCCAGTTCTTGCTCTTATCTTTCCCATTATCAATAAACATCCAAACAAACAGCAACTTTCCTCCTTACATTATCACAGCTGGGCTACATTATCGTAGCACTACAATGTGTGAGTGTATGATCATACTGGACTGAATTCAATAAAAGTGATTAGCAAATATTGGAATCAAGAACTTAAGGGTGATTAACTTTAATTATTTTTAAATATTGTTTTAATAAATAAGATTACATCTCTCTGGACCCCAGTAAGCCAACCACACTCACACAAAACAGATTTGAGGTGTGGTGGTGAAATATCGGAAGGGTCAAAAAAGGAGTTAGAAAATGAGAGAGGGCAAGAACCCATCATAAGCTCTCCTCAGCTGTATTGATAGACAGGATGTGAGTAGAGTAGAAGGGTCAGGAGTCAGCACTTCCTGTGACAGGGCCTGGGAACCAGGACTGTTTGCGGCATCAAACCGTACAGGCGCACATTACACCCCAAATGCTCTCCAACACTATCAAATTAGTAGGGTTCTACTTCTCAATCTGCCTACTTCGGGTGGAGTGTCTCAATTCACCCACCAAGCAGACAATACGTACACATCTTTTTGATAGTTTTGCTCAAAATATTTTTTGAATATCCTGGATCCTAAATAGACTGTAGTCAATGACAGCAATGAATGCAGTGTTGGCAGAGGAGGAATCTTACAAAGCATTCCAAACTAATCCACTATATATTAAGGGAAAGGAACTTTATCTCTTAAGTGCTAAACTCAATATAAATAAACAATGTTCCAGCCCTTTAGGATTTAAACACATCTATTGGTATACACTATACTTTAAGTAAATCAACAGAGCCATTTGATATCAACTCTGTGCTATTTTTTTCCTTTTGAAAGGGGAACTTTAATTACTTGATGTAAATAAACTACAGTTGTTAGTTCGCAGAAAGCCAGTGATTGCGGAGCCTGCTTCACGTCTAACTAACTGTTCTCATAAATATTTTCTTAAGAGGCAGAGAGCTTCCATGGGTCACTAAAACACAACTCTCACAATTTATAGACTCACTCTGCTACTGGGGTCAAGGCGAGACCATCAATAACGGACAGAGCCCCACTGTATCCACTTCCTTTCTGAGCAAATGGGTGGGAAAGTGCAAACATAGATGTCTCTTTTCTTTCTCATCTCTACTCAGTGGCTCACACACTTTCATCTTCACTGTTTGTTCTCAGAGAGTGACAGTGGTCTGGGCTTGCAGAGCTTGTGCAGACAATGGAGAACCTCCATATCAGTTCGCTGCGTGTGTGTGTGTGAAGAGGCCCGTGGGCCGCCGGCTCCGCTCCTCCATAGGCCCGCCTGTCTCGGCATGGGGCAGCAAGCCGTTCAATGGCAGCACCTGGCCCTCCGCTCCCCCTTTGTAAAGGTCTGACTTCACTGGATTACCATCACAACATCCACCAGCTGTCCCTCTACACCCCAGTACAACCCCCTTTCTCCAACACACATCCCCACCCCCGCCTTATTCTTCCAGCTGGACCCTCTCTGAATGACACTCTCACAATCTGCCTAATTATCTCTTTGCTTCAGTCGAGTCTTTATCCCATACCGTGGCTGCACTTGCTTGCACGCTCTCCTCACTGGGGGGATGAGATTAGAGACACTTTAACAGAGCTTCCTGACTCTTCACCTAGAGTGACATTCCTGGAGTCTTCACGACAAGTGTGCTGTCATTCCATGCCTCACATCTCCTATTGATGAGGGATTCAAAGAGCGACAGACCATAGCAGGACCAGAATTTAATAACTGGATCCACAGAGCATTCTGCTGTATACCCCAAGATACCCTGACTTTATCCCTTGATATCACCACCATGGGGTCCGTTTTGGAAATACATAAACATTTGTCACAGGGATTATATGATGAGTTTAAGACACTTGTGCCACAATAAAGGTACAAATCAGCTCCCCTGAACATTCCAGATGTTAACCCTATGCCAGCTCATGAAAGTAGCCCAAGAAGCATTGGACAGTGGCCTATTGTGAAGAAGCACTCAGTGGAGAGAGTTAGAGAGGGATTACTTCTGTAATCTGTCATGGATTGCACCAGCCACGGAAGCTCTCAGCGCAGAGGACCATGAAATGACATAGGAGCCAAACAAGAACTAGGGCTCAATATATGCCTCAACCAGACCCTGGTAGAACAACAGTCAACATAACAGGCTTATAACTGAGCCAGTAACAATTACAGTCCTATGGGGCATATTCACATATTATTACAGTCACTAGAGAGCTCTCTTGCAACAAGGATACTACACTAAATAGGATAATCAACTTCCTCCAGGCACATTAACTCTCATCGTAAGGAAGAAAAAACATGTCACGGAGAGGAACAGGTGTAAGATTTTTTGCCAAGGTTTTTCTCAGAGACCAGATTTCAACACAGCTTGAAAATCTCAGTGGCGTTCTTGTGAAATTCCGAGGTCCAACCAGTACTCCTTACTATGTCTAGTTCAACCTTTGCCTCTGTTTGCTAAAAGTGCCATTATCCACTCTTTTCTCTGTTGTTCCCTCTCATATGCCCTTTCTTCTCTAGTCCTCCTCCTACTCTCTCTGGTCTCTCTAGCGGTGCTGGGTTACAGGTTGGTATCAGGAGGAATAAAGGTTCCTTTCTGGTGTTTTGGATCTCTGTTTTCATCAGGATCTCTAGGGAGGGGGCTGGAGTGGGACTACTGCCCCATAGCTCAAGGACTGGTTTGACCACTCTCTTGTGGCTGGCCATTCCACATGGTTGTATTACCATGTTGTGTGGCATGACATTTACTGTCCTCCTTATTTAAGAAAAAATACTTCCCTTTTCACTTGACACCAACACAACAGAACTGCTCTTCACACACATACAATAACATTTTAAACATAACAATAACTCTTTAAAACATAAAATGTCATAACGTATGTCAATAAAATATCTAATCTAGAAAGATCTCTGGAATGAGTAGAGCAGGAATGAGCAGGGAAGAACAAAGCACTATTTAACACCATTACACATTTACTAACACACTGTGTTTAATACTTGACTTGAAGTGTGCTGGGTAATGATTAAAGACTGTTACACTGACACACAAGGCATTTGAGTGCCACCTTGCCATATTTATTTAGTTTTATGAGAATTATATACACACAAAGTTTCAAAAAACAAATCAAAGACTTTTAACTTTGCCCTGCCAGTAAAACGCTTCAGTTTACCTCAACAATTATCAATCAGTTAGGACTTAACTCACAGTTTCCACAACCAACCACCTCTGGTATGCGTTTGCATTAAAAATTCAGGTTTAAAGTACAATGATACCTGGCCAGTGAGCAGGCATTAACAACTTGCCTGAGGGTATGAGATTCTTTGGTTAATGGTGGGGTGATTTAAGTAGGTAGATTATGCCTTAAAGGCACAAATAGGAGCACCTTACAGATTTTAAATAACCAAAGTATCCTTATAAATAAACAAGCTATATAAATGGTATAAAACTGTTTTCTAAGAGGCAACACTAGTGTCGTGGGGTGGGGGGGTTACTTGGTTGTGACATTTTTGTTTCAAGTGAAGGAGTGGTCACATACCATTAAGTAATAAACATGACTTAAACATGAGTTTTATTTTCAAATAAAGAATACAAAACTGTTTCCTGCTTCTTACAACCACTGATCTGTAAAGATAGACATACCAAATATAAAACGTATTGCTTTTAGTTTAACACCCTATTGATTTGGCCATTACATACAACCACAGAGTGGTTCCCACGTACTAGTGCCTCCTGGAAAGAAGGAGAAAAAAACCCCACTAATCACCATGAATGGAAGCTAAAGTGCACAGACACAGTTTTCCAAATCAGGCGGGAAACATAAAACAACAGCCCCAGGCTTTCATGTGATAACAATCATTTTGTATTAGCATAAACAATGAAGACAAAGATTGTGTGAAGGAACGCTACACATTTGGAACACTACTTGGCATGATAAAAAAAAGCTCACATTGACTCACAATCATAAATATTTTATGTGACTGATATATTGTGGACAGGTGTAGTGTGGCTGAGTGCATTTATTGTTTGCACAAAATTATATGGTTCCAACTAGAGTTAAATATGAGTCACAGAATCAGGTGAATGATTCAGATTCTTATACAAAAACTCAAAGGAAACTTTTTTTAAAACTGTAAATCACCTATATGTACAAGACATTAAAACATTGCTCTGTGTTCTTGCTACACTCCAGTTCCTGTTTCCACACCGTGCAATAGTGATTGAAACTTTGTGAAACTGATAACCAAGGCCTAATAAAAACAATAGCAACAGTTATCCAGTTAACCTGATTAGACCGCACCACTGTGAATATTATTAATTAAAAGGACCAGGAGATTTTAGCAACCAATTTTGAGTTTGATAAAGTGTAAGCTATAGAATAAAATTGTATTTGCAATAAAATGACAACTGTGGGCTTACAAGCATCTTGAATCCATACACATTCCTCCATTTTCGCACGGCCTGTGTGTATCCACGCAGTGCAGTCCTGTGGAAAGAGAGGGCACAATGAGGCAGAGACCACTTTACATTGAAACGATAGAAGCAAAGACCCTCTTAATATTCAACAACCCTGAAATAGGACATATTACATTTCTTTTATATTTACAGCACGCATATCCCGCTTATTTCAGATACAAAGAGTCCCTCATATTTTTAAGTTTGTTTACTTTTTTTGTAAATATACATTGCGTCTTATCTGTGAGTGCGCCGCGAGATAACATTCAGATTATTTCGCTCACACTCCCGCATTGTTTGACTGACAATAGAATTCAACATGTTAAGTCTTATCAAATACGAAGCAATAAAAGACGCATGTGTAATTCTTCATTAAGGCAGTAGTACTTTATCGATTTAACTGTAACTGCTGGCTATGAAGAAGAAGAAGAAGAAGAAAAATCGTTCAATTGTTGATTGTTCTTTGTATGTAAAGGACACCGGCACAATAAAGGATCAAGTAGCTTCGTGTAAGAGAAATCCCACAAAACTCATCATTTATGTTTCCATTCATAATATTGGAGGATAGAAAAATTCCATATCAGATATAATCTAGTACAGTGATTTAACAGCAGAACCCTGATGACAATCTAAATGACTATGCACGCTGATAAGGTCGTTTACTACCAGTGCAGCGAAGCAGACATTTACTTTACTTTCTCACGGTTCATACAAGGACAAAACGCACACAGACAGACCCATACAATGCCCTCTAAAACGATTAATATTATCTAGAAGAATTAAACTCGTAAAAGTTACACCACAATAAATATTTAGCAAATGCAACATTCCTCACCAACAAAGAGAATGTGTCCTCATGTGTGGTTTGAATGCTTTAAATCCCATCATCACTGAATAATTGATGCATAACGTTCTGCAATGATCTTCACAACATTGTTAAACGCGTACTGGTGCAGCGGTTTATTACAAAAACTCAATGCTTCACATTTAAATGTATCCTGACCTAGTGATGGACTGAAACAAACACGTTTATGAGAACAGACTATCAATTAATGGCACATATCCTGCACCAAACTTCAAAAAGCTATGGGCAAAGCCGCAAAATGTCATGATTCTTAACCTCATCAAAGAACATTAATAAATCAAAGACAGGTCGTGATGTTTTCTTTTCTTTCATTGGTTCTAATGTAACAGGTTATACGTCCACACATGTCCTATAAATCAGTTAGATCCAGACAAAAGAGAGAGAGAGAAGAACCAGTCATCTTACCTTCGCTGTTTGGCACAAGACATAAAATTGACAGAAATATCCAAAGACTGTAATTCCCCATTTCTGTGGAAAATCGACCTTACTCCTTTTTTGAAATGTTAGCAATAATACATCCTTTAAAAAATGACACGGTGATTAAAGTTCCAAGGAATCACATTAAGATGAAGTAGCGTCATAAAGTCAACTTGAGTGAATTTCATAGAAATTGAGCGTTTTCAATATAGTCCAACTCCGTATTTCCTCTGCAGCTCGGACTCTTCTTCCTTGGTGTTTAATGGCAGTGGGACAGCTCGGACTCGGCTGCGCCGTGCGTCTCGAAACACCTCCAGGAACTTTTGAAAAAGTTTCACCACTTCACTTCAGATCCTAGTCCACCGCCGGGCTTCGTATCACTCCGCCCCCTTCTCAAGCCTTCTCTCACTCAAGTTGTTGCTCATCCTTCCGCTGAACTGAATAGTGCAGACTCGTCAAAGGCTTGGGAATGAATCCGAACGTCTTCCCTAGGAAAAAGACGTTCTGTAGAAGCTTAAAACTTAAACGAGAGTAACATTTACTCTTTGTATATCACACAAATCCACAGATAAACTAATGAAATGACTAAAGGTAAGAAAGTTAATGTGTAACGAAGACAAATTTGATGTTCGTAAACGTAAGAAGGGGCAAAATAGTGAGTCATGTTAAGTTTAGGAATACATAGTATAGTCGATTGAAATAATTATTTACTAAAAGAAAATGAAAATGTAAGGCAAATAATGTTTTCAGAGTGTATGCGGAGACAGCAAATCTGAGGCGATTTAGCTCTCTGTTTGGCCTAACAGTTAGTGTCTGTAGGCTAACATGAAATCTTTATTATCAATTATCAAGAATCATCCTTAACTGACAAGCATAATGTTTATTTTAGGGAATAAACCGAAACACTTTAAGAAACAAAATAATACTTAAAGGAAATAAACTGTATCATTATCATGTTAAAACTGAAAATCATGCTAGTAAGAGTCACTGCTAAGCTCACTGTATGTATAGCAACTTCAAAATACTCTAAAGTTTTAGATTAAGATCTAAAGATTTGTTAATCTGTCATTGAGCACTGTTTGACAAAACCATATAAGGGGTCTAGCGGTCTCCCACATCATGTATGTGTATGATCATGTATGTGTATGGCCACTTGTTTGTGTATTTACACTTGATATTGTGCTGAAGAATATGAGCTGTGTTTGTTAGATGGAAACGAGAGCAGACGTTGCCCTCCCTCATTTCTCGCAAAGCAGCATGGATGTACATTGAAGCTTCTTCACTACACCCTGCCCTGGTGTACTCATTTTCTGCAACATATAGAGCCTCAGTTGTTCTGTGTCACATAGCAGAGCTGGTTGCTTATAGAGACAATGGCAGTGATTTGAATGAGAAAAGGGCTACTGCATTATGACACAGTTTCTCTCTGCAGGGGGTGCAGGATGGGGGAGGGGGCAAAACACTAACATTTAGGGATGTGGTTTGTCCCCCCCCCCCAATATTTCATTGAATAAATTAGTTCAAGCAGTGTGTATGGAGTCTAGCAAGCTCACAACAAATAAGTTTGTTAGAGAGAACATCATCATTTGTGGATAAGTACAAAGTGTGCATTGGCCTATCTTGCACCAAAGAGTATTAATTACTGCATAAATCAACCCCGAGATTCATTGAATGAGTGTTTTCTGAATTGTGTAGCAAACACATTGAGCCTAAAATCATAACATGTATTTTATTTCAGTGTTGTGGGTAATTATGTTCTCTCTGAAAACTAGTAGTTCAGTACCATATCAGTTATTTGCTTATATTATTAGATATTTTTATTTTATCAGTGTTGGTTGATATTAGATATACTGTGCATGCTTATTTCACTTAATTTTAAATTGCCATTGCTGTCATCTAAGCCTCACTTAAAGTTAATATTTAAAAACACCTATATTTTAATAACTATATTAAATGTGACCGTTATCAAATTTATAATTACTGCATAAATCAACCCCGAGATTCATTGAATGAGTGTTTTCTGAATTGTGTAGCAAACACATTGAGCCTAAAATCATAACATGTATTTTATTTCAGTGTTGTGGGTAATTATGTTCTCTCTGAAAACTAGTAGTTCAGTACCATATCAGTTATTTGCTTATATTATTAGATATTTTTATTTTATCAGTGTTGGTTGATATTAGATATGCTGTGCATGCTTATTTCACTTAATTTTAAATTGCCATTGCTGTCATCTAAGCCTCACTTAAAGTTAATATTTAAAAACACCTATATTTTAATAACTATATTAAATGTGACCGTTATCAAATTTCAATTTGAATATCCATTTTTATACTGTATATATTGGGCATAGAAAAGAATCACCCCCTTTAAAATAATAAAATTTTGCTGCTTTGCAGCCTGAAATGAAGACGGACACAGTTTTTGTTTTATCCAGCTGTATTTACTCAGTGCAACTTATAACATCCAAGTGAAAGATATAACACCAACATGTCAGAAAAATTAAATTAAAAAAGGAGATAAAAAAAGAAAAAGAATGATCACCCCCTTGTGTCAGTATTTGTTGAACCACTTTTTGTTTTAATTACAGCCTTTAGTCTGTTGGGATTTGTCTCTACTAACTTTGCACATCTAGACTTTGCAATATTTGCCCACTCTTCTTTGCAGAACTGCTCAAGTTCAGTTCAATTTGATGGGGAGCGTTTGTGGACTGCAGTCTTCAAGTCATTCCACAGATTTTCAATAGGGTTTAAGTCTGGGGTCTGACTAGGCCATGGAAAGACATTCACCTTTTTCTCCTTCAACCACTATGTGGTTAACACTGCATTTTATGTCATTGTCATGTTGGAATGTAAACCTTCTTCCCATTGACAACTTTCTGGCAGAGGGCAGATTCTCCTCAAGAATTTGACAGTATTTTGCCCCATCCATTTTTCCTTCTATCCTGACAAGTGCTCCAGTCCCTGCTGCAGAGAAACACCCCATAACAGGATATTACCACCTCCATGCTTTACTGGAGGAATGCGGTTATTTGGATGGTGAGTGGTATTGGATTTCTGTCAGACATATCGTTTGATGTTGAGGCGAAATAATTACATTTTAATTTTCTGCCTCAATGTGTGTGTTTTGGCAAAGCACAGTCGTGACTGCATGTGGCCTTTCTTGAGTGGCTTTTTTTTCTTGCAACCTTCCCATACAAGCCACATTTGTGGAGAATTTGTGATATTGTTGTCACATGCGCACAATGACCACTCTTTGTCATAAATTCCTGCAACTCTATCAGAGTTGCTTTAGGCCTCTTGGTCGCTTCTGACCAGTTTCCTTCTGGCTCTTTCATCCAGTTTAGAGCGACGTCCTGATGCAGGGTGGATCTGTGTTGTACCAAATACCTTCCACTTCTTAGTAATGGATTCACTGTGCTTCTAGGCATTGATAAAGCCTTTAACATTTTTTTGTATCCGTCTCCTGACTTGTGCCGGTCCACAACTTCATCCCGGAGATCTTTTGACAGTGCCTTGCCACCCATCGTTGATTGTTTGCTTCAGTTGTACTACCAAGAACTGAAATGCTCCAGGAAAGCTCTTTTCAATCTGAGCTAATCAAAATGACCACAGCTGATCAAAGTTGAAAGTCAAATGGCTTTGTGTGCCATTGAGAAGGTGATTTGCTACACGTCATTTACAAGTCATTTTTACGAGGGGGGTGATCCTTTTTTCCAACTGACTGAGTGATTCTGTTTTTTCTTTTTTTCTGACATGTTGGTGTTATATCTTTCATCTTTTTGGATGTTATACAGTAAATACAGCTGGATAAAACAAAAACTGTGTCTGTGATTAATTTAAAGGGGGTGATTCTTTGATATACCTACTGTATGTCACACATTGTTGTGGAATGTACATTTTTATAGTTTTTATTTTTATTTTAAGATTTTTAGATTTATTAAATAGAATACAGTATCTATTTTAAATTATCCGTTTATTGGTGTTTTAATTTTGGTGTGACTGCATTTGAAAGTACTGGAAATAGTCAAGCAAAAGGCAGTCATACATCTAGGGCTAAGCTATATGTCAGTTTGTTTTCAAACAGAGAATTGGGATACTTCACCGGCCAAAATTCATTAGAGATCTGTAACTTAAACACCTGTTCTTATTTGTTGTAGTTTAGCTACCTGATTAGTTAATTCAGTTTGGTTTCACCACTTTTCACTCTATACTATTTTTAATCAGACTCTTCTAAAGTATTTATATTTCATTGAGGATGTACTTCAGATTATCAGGGCGCTCTTCTGGTTGTGCTAGATAATTGGAGAATGTTAAGCAACAGTTGTCTGATGTATCTTCTTTGAGATGTCATTTTGAGTACTTGTGGATTTAGAGTGGTAACAGGAGGCGTTCTCACCCCTGCCGCGTTTTGGGACAGCGTTTTGTTTATTGTTTTGTTGTGTACGAGGTTAATTCTTTGTGCACACTATCCACGCTGTAGTGAAGGGGAGGCAATATTTTTTGTGTGTCTGTCAAACTGAGGTTACGGCTGGCAGATGACTTGGCAAAGATCCATATAAATGCCTCTGTTGTCACAGTGCTCTGATGACAGAGAGAAAGTAATCTGAGTAGGTTTTAGTTCAAATATGAAAGATAATCATAATGAGTTTTGATTAATGGTTCTCTGCAGCAGTAAAAAAACAAAACTGTTTCGAAGTAACCCGTTGAACAGCAAAATGCATACCATGAAATTTCAAAACAACGTATTAGCTTATCAGATGAGAATGTTTAGTCTCATTAAGCTTGCCATGATATGTTTCATATGTGCACCTCAGGCGATTAATATGTGGCCATGTTATAAAGATTACATTAAGCATTTTTTAAATATTATAAACATGGGTTTTAATGAGCATTTTGTATTTAATGTATTGAGCATTTAACGTTAAAGGACACACTATATTATTTGTTGATTTATGTCAGCAGCATGTGAAACTGCAGAGGTGTGTGTGTTTTTAGAAAGGAAAGTGAAAATGAAGGGAAAGAAAGGTGATGAGATTCTCGCAGAGCTCTGAGGGGTTCCAACATCAGACAAACAAGAAGGTGACGGATATTGTGATTTACTGCCCTAGTTACTGCTGGCGAAGGCAAAACATGGTCTCACACTTGCCTTCAGCACCTGGGTGCACGGTTAAATGTAGAGGTCATTTGCCTAGTTTCTGATTAGTTAAACAACCCATTGATGTGGTATTTCCGAACAAGTCATTCCATGTTAATGGCTGTCATTTGCTCAGCTGTAGAGACTCTTACTGGTACATCAAACATCACCACATATTTGAGTACTATTGTGACGTAGTTGTGCTTTGTAATCCAGTCTGCTTTTTATTTATTTTTTTGGTTGTAATACTTTTTTTCTATTCTTTGTGCAGATTGAATGGTACTGTATGTTTGCCTTATTCTAAATGAAAATGGGATGGTGAGTCTACTTTGTGAAGTTGGACCACCCTGTGGGAAGCAAAGCCAAATGCCTCTGTTCCTCTCTCTTCACCCACTTAACCCCCCACCTTAAACATCCCAGGAGAGATTTCTGATAACTGCACACTGATACAAATAAGTCTTAAAATAATTGGGGTAATAAACAGTGGAAGAAGGGAATAAAAGCTGCAAAACTTCATTTGAATTTATGATGGAGAGGACGGTTAATAGTTAAGCAGAATGGCTTACGTCATTAATATCAAAACTCACTGATCCTGTTCAACGATTTTCTGTTTTTGAATTGACTATTGAAAATCTTATTAGGAAGTGTTACGAATTTCTGCATTGCACTGTATTTTGCCATTGTTTGGATAAACAGGTACAAATTCATGCCATTGGTTACGCTAGTGTTGTTATGTCAGACTTCTTTAACAAATAGATCAGAGTTTAACAAATATATCAGAGACCCAAAAAAATTTTTTTGTCATCAATTACACACACACAGATTGCTCCAAACCTTATGGGTTTCTTTCTTATGCTGAACACAAAAGAAGATATTTTGAAGAATATGGGTTTAAACAGTTGCTGGTCCCCAACGAATCCCTTAGTATGGACAAAAATACTATGGAAGTCAGTGGGGACCATAGTTTTTTGGTAGAAAAAACTGAATTTTAAAGGGGTCATATGATGCTTTTTTAAAGATCATTATTTTGTGTATTTGGTGTAACAGAATATGTTGACATGCTTTAATGTTCAAAAAACACATTATTTTTCAAATACTGTACATTATTGTAGGTCCTCTATGCCCCGCCTCTCTCAAACGCTTCGTTTTCTACAAAGTCCCTCCTTCCGACAAGCGCAGTCTGCTCTGATTGGCCAGCTGACCCAGTGCATTGTGATTGGCCGAACACCACAAGC
>NW_015506047.1:279916-280617 GCF_001515645.1 Sinocyclocheilus grahami | reverse complement strand
TTTTAAAATGATTGCTGTGATCAAAGCTGAATTTTCAGCATAATTTCTGCAGTCTTCAGTGTAACATCCTACAGAAATTATTCTAATATGCTGATTTGCTGCTCAAGAAACCTTTTTTAATTATTATTATTATTAATGTTTTTTGAGCAGCAAATCAGAATATCAGAATGATTTCTGAAGGATCGTGTGAATGGAGAAATGATGTAAAAAATGTAGCTTTGAAATCACTATAAATTAAATTTTTAAATATATTCAAATAGAAAACAGTTATTTGAAATAGCCTAGTAAAAATATTTCAAAATTGTACTGTTTTGCTGTACTTTGGATCAAATAAATGCAGGCTTGGTGAACAGAAGAGACTTCTTTAAAAAACATGAACAATCTTACTGTTCAAAAACTTTTGACTGGTGTATAGGCAACTTTAATTGTTCTCTAATTTCTATCTTTTAATTGGCTTAGAAATCAGATAACTTCTAGACAATAACCAATAATAATGATTTTTTTAATATACTACAAACACTTTTTTTTATCACATAATAAGGCAGAATAGTTTCAATACTGTAATAAATGTTATGTCAATTAGCACTGCATTGTTCATATACTTTATTTATTACCTGGAGATGACTTGATAAACACAAATAAACCATAGGCTATATTGTCACAATCATATGTTTAATGTCTTCATGTTTCCAAACGTTTCT
>NW_015506047.1:248559-279538 GCF_001515645.1 Sinocyclocheilus grahami | reverse complement strand
GCAAATCAGAATATCAGAATGATTTCTGAAGGATCGTGTGACTGGAGTAATGATGCTAGAAATTTAGCTTTGAAATCACAATAAATTACATTTTAAAATATATTCAAATAGAAAATAGTTATTTTAAATAGCCTAGTGAAAATATTTCAAAATGTTACTGTTTTGCTGTATTTTGGAGCAAATAAATGCAGTCTTGGTGAACAGAAGAGCTGTTCAAAAAACATGAAAAATATTATGTTTAAAAACTTTTGACTGGTGTAGGCAACTTTAAATGTTCTCTAATTTCTAGCTTTTAATTGGCTTAGAAATCAGATAACTTCTAGACAATAACCAATAATAATGATTTTTTTAATATACTACAAACACTTTTTTTATCACATAATAAGGCAGAATAGTTTCAATACTGTAATAAATGTTATGTCAATTAGCACTGCATTGTTCATATACTTTATTTATTACTTGGAGATGACTTGACAAACACAAATAAACCACATATTGTCGCAATCATATGTTTAATGTCTTCATGTTTCCAAACGTTTTCATACAGAGATAGCTGGACATAATAGGAATTTCCCCATAGACTTTCTGCGCGAGAGCGCCCTCCGGCTTCGAGCATGAATGAAACATGCACTGCACGGAGTGTTTATCTCGCCTTATTCTGGGTCCGAATAAAACACCAGATCATGCACAGACTATCCTGTCTCTTTGAATTTAAATCTATATTTATTACTCTTGAAAACCTCTATGCGAACACACTTTCCCGAAAAAGTGCGGGACATGTCCCCCCCCCCTATTAAAAGTGGGGGGGACATGTCCCCCGTGTAATCTACGCCCCTGGTTGTAAGTAATCTTAAAGATTTCTAAATGCATCTACTTTCGGAAGGCCAAATAAAGTGCTTCTGCTTTCGCCTAGAAACACACAGCGTCTCCCTGACATGCTGCTTCAACACTAACTGCGGTTACTGAAACCACGCCGCCTTTCTTTGCGTGCACATTTGGGCGGCATTATGCAAATATTTCCACATAGTGAGGTAGATATGTGGGGGCGTGTTAGACCGAGCCATTTTAGGGTGGCGTGGCAGAGTCTTAACTTTGATAAAGAATATCTCTTTGGTTTTGAGACTATAGTCTTTGCAACTTCAGGGATCCTATCTATGCACAATCAGCTTGTAACACTCCAAAGAGAAAGGAAAACTTGAAATCGCATCATATGACCCCTTTAATTTTTGGATGTACTATCCCTTTACAGCTGTTTTGAACATTGAGGTTTGATAGTAAAAATTTATTTTGACAAATGCATACTGTATCTTTAAAACCTTTTTCATTATATAGCCTTGCTGATAGTTTGAGTATTTGAGACCAGTAACACAAAAAGTGTAATCTCTAGGCTTTGTTTTTACACACTCTGTGTAAATGTTGTTTCTGTAGTAGTAGTTTTTATTTTATAATAATTTTTTATATTATTTTTACTAGTATGTGGTTTAAGCGTTAGTCATATGCTTGTCTAAATATATGAAACAAGTGCTAGAACATTTGCATTGCAAAGCTGTTTGTAGCATCAGGCTTTTTAGTAACTGCTACACAGCATACTTAGCCTTGAGTGATAAAAGACTGCGTGATCTCTGACTGTTTAAATGCTACCTACTCTTTTAGCAGGAAGAGGATGTGTGTGAACTATTTGTGCTAGCATACTACTTGGCCTTTAAGTGCTAGCAAGCTATGAGGCCTGAAAAGACAATAATGATTTTACCACCCGAGTGCAGTGTGATTTATGTGGGAAAACTCCACTGAACGCCTGCAGAGAGTGTGGAGAGGATTAGAGCCCCCACCACAAAACTCGTCATGGCCAATCAGCAATGCAGACCCCCTACTAAGAAACGTCATGGCCAATCAGAGAGTTGCTTTTGTGTTCACTGCCTTTATTAACTTAGCTTGCGCTGTGTCCATGATCAAGGTTCAGCGATTGTACAACTGCCCATGGTTTTAGTATTGTTTTGTTTTAGACATCTCTGTTTGTATTTTATATTTTCTTAGCCTATGAGGAGAAGCTGTAGTAAAGGTTTGGACATGTCCATTTATGGTTGTACCAGTGATGTCACCATTTTCTGCATATAATCATTTCCCAGTCTTTCGTCCATGGTCAGACATTCTCACACCTACCTTCTGCACTCTGTTCCTTGCATGAAAAGAAATGTAGTCGTTCTGGTATGGTTGGAAAATGAGGGATATCTCCCAGTTACACCTCTGCATTTCCCAAACAGATTAATATAAATATAAAGTCTGAAACTTAAAAAAAAAAAAAACCTGATTCTAAGAAACCCAAAGACCACAGACCCCATAGCATTGTTATATGTTCTCATGTTGATGCCAAAATATTGTAGTTTTAAACTGTCTATTTGTGTTGTTCCCACAAAATAAATATACAGCCAGACAAATACACACACACACACAAAAAATCCATTACCCATACATAGAATGTATAATGAGTATAGCAATTCGCTGTGCTATTTCAAGCTCATACTTTGGGAAATAAATCTGTTTTTATTATGACCTGAAACACAGCAAGTTACTTGGCGAGCAGTTTGACCTCTCCTAGCACATTCCCCCACTTTCCTCTCTCTAATTTCTCCCTCTTTCTCAAATTCACACACACAAACACGCATTACACAAAGAGGTTGTTATCCTGGGCAAATAAGTGAGCAATAGATCACTGCCTGCATTGTGAGACAAGGTGTTTGATTTTCACACCAGCTCGCAAAATTATTATTAAGTTGTGTGAAACTGCGCTGCTGTGTTAGTGTCTGTATATGTGTGGGAGCAAGGAATGTTTATGTTTTAGGGATCAAGGGTTCATTTATCCTTTGGCGCATTTCTCACTCAATCTCATGTTCTGTTTTTTCTCCTTCTTGATTGTGCTGGATCAAGGCAGAAGTGATTCGTGTCCAGTTGGTGGATTTAATTGCTGGTCTCAGGGGTCCAAACCCAGAATTTCTCAGTCATGAGAAAGTGCAACACTGTGACTGTCCCATCTCCAGTGCAAACTGCCTGGTCCCTTTTAACAAGTCGTCAGCCCATCAGAATCTGTTCACAGTGTCTTTAACTGACGTCCGTGTTTGTGTGCAGTAACTAGTTGAGTGTGCAAAAGCTGGCTGCACATTGTCAGGAACTATATTTCAGATGAGGGCTGGACGAGAGCCAGCTGGTGGAATTCGGAATGCCATTGCTGTGTTTTTGTGTGTAATAACTGCTTAAGTCCGCTGTGGACAGCTGCAGGACAGTGCCCCCTCTGCGTCTGCCTCCTCCCTAGGGCTGTAAATCTGACTCGAGGACAGGAGGTACTGGTGACTTGTTGAAAAGGGCTCCTGAGAGTGTCCTGAGGTTTAGTGCTCGGGGTCAGGGGCTGTGTTAAAGGCCCTGGAGCTGAAGCTCAAATGCTGATACTCACAGATAATCCATCGTACGCCTGAGGCTACACTGTTGCTCATCTTTCTGCTCTTCCCTCCAGAGGTTGAATTGCGAAACCACACCTACAAGTGCTCAGGGCTGCTGGGTTTGTGCTGCCATGCTTGGGCCGATCTCCGTTGTAGCATCTATGTGCACGGAGACTGGTGGAATGTCTGGTCATTTAGTCAGTCGTCATGAAGGAGACCGCATTTGACTAATCTGACAAATAACCGCTAAACAAATAAGTGATGGAATGTCTCGTTCCCTTGGCACTGGTTAAAAGGTCTTTGAAGGGTGTTAAGAGTGGCATATGTTCAACCTAAAATATCAGAAAAAGACATATTGAGAAAAATGACTGAATTACAACTTCAATTGATCTTGCATTTGCCTCTGAAAAAAAGAGAAGAAAAAGAGTTTGAGGCAACCCTAGGCCTCTGTTAGACTACGTCCCTCCCGAGTCAATTGTTCTTCAAGCTTGGTGTCAACCCTGCGCCATCAATTACCCTCTTTCAGAGGAGGGGAGACAGGCTGGGGACACGCCCCTCAGGACAGGGGGGGGTGGTAGTTCTCATGGACTCCCACAGCCCCACATCCCCACAATCCCAACTCAGACAGCTGGTCTGGTCATTAGAGGTAGGCCGGGACCTGTGGGCCCCCGAACAGCAACGACAGCTGCCAGCCCACTGTCCCGCGGCACCCGCATGCACTAATTTGCCCCCACTTCAGACTATGATATGTATTATATCTCTAGTCTATTGTCATTATTTTTTGGCTTCTTTAGGGAGACCAGGGCTTATGTACTTAAGTTACTTACATATGCTTCTTTAGTATAGCAAAATCGGTTTGCATTTTCATATTTGGCAGTAGTCAACCAGCTTATTAGGTGCAAGGTTAGCTGTTGTCATTGCAGTATAATTGCTGTATAATTGTAATGTGTATTGTATTAATATACAGAATGCTAATTTAAAACTAGCTAGATTTAAGACCAAAGGAATATAGTTTTCCCCCCCTAAGCTAAATAGTACATTTGAATGGAAACCTGTTTCTACCTCAGAGTAGTTCCAACTCAATATCTCACAATTGCAATTTTATTTCTTGCAGTTACGACCATGTCTATTTTATTTATAATTTTATTTATTTTTATTTATTTTTTTGAGATGTAAACAGGCTTCCATTAATTTATGAACACCCTATCAGTGACTTTGCTTCATAATAAACTTGCACATTCTTCCAGCAGGTTATTACAGATAAAAATTATTTAGGGTGATGACATGCCTGCCATTTTTTTTGCTTTGTCTGTTTATAACATGGATCTCTATTCACATTAATCCACAAGCATTAGCTTAATCATAGCCTTTGTGTGATTGCCCACAAAAGGTAATGGAAAGGTAAAAGAAAAGAAAATCTCAGCATGAGTGTCAAATGTCAATATGGTTGTGTTAAAAGAAGGAAAATGAGGCAAAACATGAAGGACAATGTCAGAAAGTTCATGCACAGATTGATAATCTGAAAATGATTGAGTGGTTCAGTGTGTTTACGTGTGTATCTTGTGCGTGTAAGTGACGAAGGAAAAGAGAAAAGAAAAGTGGTAGTTGAGATTACGCCATACTCCCTCAGGCTCTTGTTACTCATGCACTACTGGCAGATCTCTGGTTCCCACGCCTCCTCACAGAGGTGAGTGAAACTACACCCACAACTTCACCTGTACGTGCCTGCCTCAGCACAGCCCTTCAGCCTCAGCCAAACTATGATCTGTTTTTTTTCTCCCTAGAAACGAAAAGAAGACTGAGAGGATGACAAATTGGCATGAGTACAGCAATAATATCAGCCAGAAGATCACAATGGCAGAGCTCACTTACAAAAGTTGTATAATTATTACAAACATTACAATAGAAATTCACTGAAAGACCTCCCTAGCAGAGATATATCTGTTAAGTCTGATATAAACAGGTTTGGTAGAGAGGTGTAATTTTCTGTCCCATATGCAGTTTTTTGTATCACACTTCATAATTTTTCAGAGCACTTACTGCTTTGATTTGTGTACTTGTTGCATTTTCTTCATAGGTTCAAAAGCTGCATTACAACGGGTGGATACTGACAGAAGCTCACTGCACTGTGCACCTTGCTGCTAATGCCAGTAGTCTGTCCTTGATCACAGAATTTATCACCTTCTTTATTGTCTAAATCTGCATTATGTTTATCAAGTTATATTTTTTAAATGTTACCACACTCATTCTCTTCTTCACCACTGAATCGTGACCTAGTCCGTGTGCGTTTGTGGACACTGACTAATTAGAGACCCGATAATGCAAAAGAAAGCAGCTTTTCACCATACAGTAGTTCTCAGATCTCTGTTAAACCACTTGCCTCTACTGAAAACAAATTAACATTTCTGACAGCAACAGTCTATGCACTTTAAAAGTTTCATTTTCAGTCAGACTGAGTAATTTGTATTTTTTTAATTTATTTAAATGCTTCCATCTGACTGAAATCAGTTCGAGGTTTGCAAAGTCAAACTAACAAACTAACATAATGCAATAGTAGCTTGCCTTTGTCAAGCTTGTATACATGTTTGTCAGTGGCTCTTTTGTCAGACTTAAATTTTATCATTCCGGTTTTTGTGAACTCACACTAAAGGACATCGCTAATGTGATTGTAGCTCGCCATCAAACACCATATACAAATTTTAATCAGACAATTGGCCTCATCAATATGCATTTGATCCCAAAAACGGCAGTAATACGCAACATGCATTTCAACTTTATTCTTCTGTGAAACACAAGAAAATAAGATATTTTGAGGATGAATTATTTGATTTAATGAAAGCCAGTATTCTTCAAAATATGTTCTTTTGTGTTCACCGAAGATAAAAGGTTGTGCAGGTTTGGAATGACCTGAGGATTCGTAAAAATGACCGAATTTGCAGTTTTGTGTGAACTATCTATTTATACTTTATACATACTTGTATTTCTTACATTAGAAAAGTGGCTGCATTCAGTGTGGCTACATCATGAGAAGGAATATTGCCCACTGAAGGGAATCTCTTTCAGAATCAGAATCAGAATGAGTTTTTATTGCCAGGTATGTTTACACATGCGAGGAATTTGTTTTCATGACAGAAGCTCCACAGTGTAACAGAATGACAGTGACAGAACAAAAAACACAGATAATAAAAATAAAAATAGAACAAGTAAATAAGGAATAAAAATATACAAATCGACAATTGTATGTACAGGTATATAACAATAGACAGTTGTATGTACAGGTATATTATGTGCAAATTGAAATGTAGACTGAGTGTGTGTGTTAGATAAATAAGTGTATGAGTGAATAAATAGTGTGTGTTCCACAGTTATTGTCAAGTGTTCATGAGATGGATGGCCTGAGGGAAGAAACTGTTCCTGTGTCTGGTCGTTCTGGTGCTCAGAGCTCTGTAGCGTCGACCAGATGGCAACAGTTCAAAGAGGGAGTGTGCTGGATGTGAGGGGTCCAGAGTGATTCTGCCAGCCCTTTTGCTCACTCTGGATAAGTACAGTTCTTGGAGAGAAGGGAGGGTTGTACCAATGATTCGCTCAGCAGTCCGGACTACCCTCTGAAGTCTTCTGAGGTCAGATTTGGTAGCTGAGCTGAACCAGACAGTTATCCTTCATCCACCTTCATCCACACTACTGTGTTTGATTTGCCAGAGCTCTGAAGTGGGAAAGCAATGGGGCGATCCTGGCATTCCAGGGCTCTGTCGTGTCGTCTCCTGGTCTCTAATTTGGGAGCAGCTGTCGGGCTCTGCAAGATCTCAGCCATCCAAGCCCAGCTAAAAGGGGTGGGTGGGGGTAGAAGGCACTGAGGTCAGCCCTACAGAAAAGCCCCAACTCCCCAGTACGCTTTCCAATCTCTTGTAGCTCATGCCATGTACACAACACCTGCACCAGGTTAAGCACAGTGGAGATTACAGGATGACTGTAAAGTTATTGCTGGCCATAATAAAGAAGCAGTAAAAACAGATGGCCACTATTAGGAGGAAAACTCACCTATTAAGAATAGAACATATTGTTAGCCTTACATTGCACAACCTCAGTGAAACCCAGTGATGGTGATCCCTTTATGATTGTTGGTAAACATGTGAGTCTAGTTTCTCACACTGGTGGGCTTGTTGAGACACACATAGCCTTGAGGATTCCAGATGTGGTCTGGTTTCAGTTCTATGAAAACCGTTAATTACACCATTAAGTCTTCTGCGGGCCCTAATTAGTGGGAATCAAACTGTGTTCCAGGTCAGGTGAATAGTGATTTATTTATTTTGTGTCTGCCCTGTCTGCTCTCTCACTCCTCCTCTCACATGCCCTCTACAGGTCATGTTTACGCAACTCTATAGAGACAGTTACATTTTGTTTTACTCTCTTTTTTTCTGGAAACCACAAAAGTGTTTTTTTGACCGTGATGCTTTCAGGGTGTTATAGTTTAAGATTGCATGCATTGTGATATTTACCAATAATAGGATCAAGACCTGTTTTCTTGTGGTGCTATTTCAACAGCCTGTACCAATTCAGCTTCTTCCTTATTGCCGTTGGACAAACAGAGGAAGAAGTAGTAAATCCCATATCCCAACAATAAGATCAACCCTGGGGCTCAGGCAGGAAAAGAAGCTGCACCAGTGGGACTCAGGGCCCAAAGGGATGTGGTGGTGGGGAACTGCTAATCAAAGATAAGGGGTCATCTGTATTTTTTCACATATTTGGTACTTTTTCCCCCATTGTGTAGCTTTGTGTATTTGCAGGTTCAATAGTTGTAGGACATTGATGGTCTTGTTTTCTGAGTCGCCTTCTTAACGCAATACATGCTTATTGTGATCTGTGCCTGTTATTAAAGAAAAAAAATGTATTTGTAATTTTTCATTAAATGTAATTTTTCACTGTGATGTTGTTAATAAAGATCTTAAAGCGCAACCATTCTTGTGTAGTTTTTATTCTTTTATTATAATAAACAATCATTTATTTTCAATAATTTTTTTCTATTTAATTTATATTTATAAATGATAATTGTTTAATATTTAAAGTATTTAAATTGTTTAATATTAAATGTTACATGTGATTTAAAACTATATTTGAAGACTTCAGATGCAAAAGTCTCTAAGTGACATCTGAAATTTTCATCTAAAATTAGCATTTTTATCAGGCTCCTATATTTATGTTCATTTATTTCACTTTAATGGCATAGAAAAGGACCTATACATTGCCATTAAAGTAAAATTACGGAACCTAAACATAGGAGCCTGATAAAAATGCTAATTTTTGAAGAAAATTTCAGATGGCACTTATAGGCTTTTGCATCTGAACTCTTCATTTAGACAAGAATTTTAAACCTCATGCAAAATAACTAGAAAATAAAACTGCTCGTATAATATTTAGTTTGATTTCTTGTGGTTGATGGTCAACTTTTTCCTGAAGGTTTAGCAACATAGGAGCCTGATAAAAATGCTAATTTTTGAAGAAAATTTCAGATGGCACTTATAGGCTTTTGCATCTGAACTCTTCATTTAGACAATAATTTTAAACCTCATGCAAAATAACTAGAAAATAAAACTGCTCGTATAATATTTAGTTTGATTTCTTGTGGTTGATGGTCAACTTTTTCCTGAAGGTTTAGTACTTCCTTTCACAGGCAGTGTGAGGATTTTTTTTTTCAGGCACTATTTTGTACCATATTCATGGAAATTGCAAATATGCCATTTTATTTTTCCAACTCCTCCCCACCGACCACTTATCATATAGAGATCACTTTTCACAGTCCAATCCTAGATGATGAATAGAATCAGAATAAATTTAATGTTTTACTTGGAAATATGACTTAAAATGGGTTACAAACACCATTTTATGTTGACTTTAAACCCCTTTTCCTGTGGATGATCCTTCTCAATGGGTGATCATGGCCGGGTTTTCTCCTAACAGTAACATTTCCAGTTTAAACACAGCTGGAAGGCAGGAGAAGATCGTTGTGGAAACACTCTGCATCTGTGGTGGGCTTTGATCACCAACCTCACACTGCTCTGCCACAAGTATGCAGTGTGACTTTGGCCTTCTTTGAAATCAAGAACAAATAAATGTAGGTGTTTTATGTAAAAAATTATTTACAGATTTGAGTTTGATCCTGAACTTTCCTTTGAAATAGAACAATTGGTAGTGATTAAAAATATTCAGCTATTAAAATTATTTTTATGAGTTGGTTAAGCAGGTAATGTATTTACTGGATGATTTTAGTTTAGAGACTAGAGAAGACTGCTGGAGAAGTAAAGGTCAGTTACAGATTAAGACATGAATTTGCCCTGGAGTATAACAGGTTCTAAAAAGTTGAATGGTAGTGTTGTTTTGATGTGTTGCACATGGTGATTAGTGATTTATATTTTTCAATTATTTTTTATATTTTATATATTTTTTGACAAAGGAATAGCTCACCCAAAAATGTCTGTCATCTGTCAAACCCTTTTGACTGACGTTCTGCTGTGAAACACAAAAGAATATATTTTGAATAACGTTCCAGCTGTTTTTGTTGTCTTCTAAAAAGTTGAATGGTAGTGTTGTTTTGATGTGTTGCACATGGTGATTAGTGATTTATATTTTTCAATTATTTTTTATATTTTATATATTTTTTGACAAAGGAATAGCTCACCCAAAAATGTCTGTCATCTGTCAAACCCTTTTGACTGACGTTCTGCTGTGAAACACAAAAGAATATATTTTGAATAACGTTCCAGCTGTTTTTGTGGTAACTGAGGGTGCTAGAGAGTTCATTCATATTTGGAATATTATAAAACTCTTGAAGCACACTATTTATACTGTGCTTCAAGTAGTCACATTGATCTCTTTGTTTTTATTTAATCTTCCATCTCCTTAATCGGGCCTCCTGCTTCAATCTCTGATGGGTTGTCCTATTCATACACCAGGTTGTTTACAGTGCTAACAGCTTTTCTAAGAGGCACAGCACTTATGTCAAGAGCTTCTTTAAACATCTGATGACACAAACACATGGGTTGTGTGGACACGTATGAGTTTCGAGACTTGAGTAACAGCAGCCTGGCACCTTCAACATGCTGCAACAATACATCTTCTGTTCCATGACTCAAAATCCCAAATGTAGATAATCCTCCTCCCGGTCTTGTCATGAGCTACCTGTCAACATCAAAATTAAAAAAAAAATGTTTGCAGACTTTGCTAGGATGCTGTTTGCCACTGTACTGTGGTTTCGAAAAATTAGTAGCAGGATGAAGTTGAAAGAGGAGCAGTGCATGGAGCAGATGTCAGGCTCTGTGTTTATTTGCGTTCAGGAGTGGGGGTGTTAGTGTGAGAAAGCTCCTCTCCACGGTTGGGATCAATGAAAGAGAGATAAACTCATGGTGTGACCTTGGTCAAGCATTGTTTTGGTGTGAGAACTTCCTCTCATGTTGTAATTTCAACATAACATGAGTCTCAGCAAGGTCACTATGAGAAATCTTTTTTTTTTCCCCTCTCTCCGTGTGCCTGGGTTGTTCTCTCTGTATACACTACACCGCAAGCCTTTGGGAACTAGAACAGGGACTTGATCTAAATGTTCCCATCAGGTCTGTGGGTTTAGCGTGGGAATCGAGAGCAGGGATGAGAGGATGTGGGAAAGTTTTCTTTGTAGCTGATGTACACAAGGCACATAGATGGGCTCTGATTTAGAAAATGTCACAGAGGTCCATCCATAGTAGGCAAGATATTAAAATGACAGAACGGTTGGATTTGTAATCTCTTCCGAAACCCCTATGTTTTCCAAATCCTTGATGCAGACGGCTGTGGTTGATGGCAACTGCCTGATAGGAGTTTATGCTTGTACTGTGAGAAAAGAGCAAACTGTCTCTACCTGATCCTATCAGCACCTTCCCATTATGACTTGGTCATCTTGCTTTTTCTCACACTAACTGTCTCTTGCTTCAGCATACTCCTGCTGCTGTTATGTTGTAAAATTTGTCATTACAGGGAGAGAAATTACTTCAAAGCAGTTCAGGTCCTTCTCAGTGGCCCAGAGCGTAAAGCACGGAGTGCCGCCTTTGGGAATTCAACTCTCTTAAGTACCTCTCATTTGGTAGCTGACAGCCTGGACTGTGCATATATCACTTCTAAGAATATTACAATCTTGCTGTAGAGCAGAGGTGGAAAAGGGTGAAAGCCAGGTAAATCAGACTGTGTGATATACATCTTAAGACTTTGGTCTTGATTGATAGATGTTTTAAAGACCTTGGGCCCTATCATACACCCGGCGCAAGTGTTTTTTGCTAGTTTCAGCCCGACGCAGTTGTCATTTTCACGTCCTGCACCATGTTGTTTAAATAGCAAATGCATTTGTGCCCATTTGTGTGCCCATGGGCATGCTGGTCTGAAAACGAGGTGTGTTCAAGCGCATTGCTAGCACGTTGATATTTTGAGGCAACTGAAATAGACTGCGCCATTGACCAACAAAAACCTGATCTAAAGTCTGGCGCAATATTTTTTCTTTGTTGTTTAAAGAGCATGTTAGTAATATGCGCCTATAGGTGGGTGCACAATGTGCATACACTTTGCTTATTACACACACAGGGATGCGCAGCAGCACACAAACGTTTTTAAAATGAAAAATTAAATTCTGCCATGTAAATAGCGAACCTGCCATGGCGCGAGCACAACTGGCTTTTAAAGGGAATGAGAGATGAGACTCTGATTGGTTTATAGCCTGTTACGCCCAAAACACACCCATTACTCATTAAGAGCATAGGGACAACCCTTTTAGACCATGCGCAACAGATTTTTAGGCTAATTACGATCTTCATTTGAACAATCTTAATATTGATTGCAAAAGCCTTAAGATTGATCTTTACCCTGTGTATGCATATAAATTGTTTGAGTACTACTTAAGAATCTTCCTTGTCTATTTACACATTCATTCAATCACTATCAGATGCTGTAGTAAGGCTATCATTTGTTTTTCATACCATATTACTTTTTATGAGTGACACAACGCAACATCATTAGCTCTGTTTGTGAGCCTGATGCGTGGTGCTAACAGGGTAGATTTTAAATGTTGATTTTAATTCATTACTTTTTTTGTATAATTACTTTTTTTAATAGACACTTTTTTCACATTAAGTAACTGAAGTGTTTGGGTTTACAGTTTTATATTGAAAGACATTGTTATATTAACAGTTATACACAAGATCTGTAATTTAAGGTTTCAAGCTGGTATCCACAGACTTATTTTTAGTTTTTGATATTATATCTGTTAAATAGCAATTGTACTGCATAGTTTCAAACCTGTTACTGTTGAAATGTTCGTAATGTACCAAGTAAGACGTTTCCCTATAGTTTATAGCATTAGTTAGAGTATTTACTTCAAATGTAGGAAAAATGGACATTACAGGTGCATCTCAATAAATTAGAATGTCGTGGAAAAGTTCATTTATTTCAGTAATTCAACTCAAATTGTGAAACTCGTGTATTAAATTAAATCAGTGCACACAGACTGAAGTAGTTTAAGTCTTTGGTTCTTTTAATTGTGATGATTTGGCTCACATTGAACAAAAACCCACCAATTCACTATCTCAACAAATTAGAATATGGTGACATGCCAATCAGCTAATCAACTCAAAACACCTGCAAACACCTATTTCCTGAGCCTTCAAAATGGTCTCTCAGTTTGGTTCACTAGGCTACACAATCACGGGGAAGACTGCTGATCTGACAGTTGTCCAGAAGACAATCATTGACTCCCTTCACAAGGAGGGTAAGCCATAAACATTCATTGCCAAAGAAGCTGGCTGTTCACAGAGTGCTGTATCCAAGCATGTTAACAGAAGATTGAGTGGAAGGAAAAAGTGTGGAAGAAAAAGATGCACAACCAACCGAGAGCACCGCAGCCTTATGAGGATTGTCAAGCAAAATCGATTCAAGAATTTTAGTGAACTTCACAAGGAATGGACTGAGGCTGGGTTCAAGGCATCAAGAGCCACCACACACAGACGTGTCTAGGAATTTGGCTACAGTTGTCGTATTCCTCTTGTTAAGCCACTCCTGAACCACAGACGACGTCAGAGGCGTCTTACCTGGGCTAAGGAGAAGAAGAACTGGTCTGTTGCCCAGTGGTCCAAAGTCCTCTTTTCAGATGAGAGCAAGTTTTGTATTTCATTTGGAACCAAGGTCCTAGAGTCTGGAGGAAGGGTGGAGAAGCTCATAGCCCAAGTTGCTTGAAGTCCAGTGTTAAGTTTCCACAGTCTGTGATGATTTGGGGTGTATTGTCATCTGCTGGTGTTGGTCCATTTTGTTTTTTGAAAACCAACGTCACTGCACCCGTTTACCTAGAAATTTTGGAGCACTTCATGCTTCTTTCTGCTGACCAGCTTTTTGAAGATGCTGATTTCATTTTCCAGCAGGATTTGGCACCTGCCCACACACCAAAAGTTGGTTAAATGACCATGGTGTTGGTGTGCTTGATTGGCCAGCAAACTCACCAGACCTGAACCCTATAGAGAATCTATGGGGTATTGTCAAAATGAGAAACAAGAGACTAAAAAATGCAGATGAGCTGAAGGCCACTGTCAAAGAAACCTGGGCTTCCATACCACCTCAGCAGTGCCACAAACTGATCACCTCCATGCCACGCCGAATTGAGGCAGTAATTAAAGCAAAAGGAGCCCCTACCAAGTATTGAGTACATGTACAGTAAAAATGAACATACTTTCCAGAAGGCCAACAATTCACTAAAAATTTTTTTATTGGTCTTATGAAGTATTGTAATTGGTTGAGATAGTGAATTGGTGGATTTTTGTTAAATGTGAGCCAGAATCATCACAATTAAAAGAACCAAAGACTTAAACTACTTCAGTCTGTGTGCACTGAATTTATTTAATACACAAGTTTCACAATTTGAGTTGAATTACTGAAATAAATTAACTTTTCCATGACATTCTAATTTATTGAGATGCACCTGTATAACTAAAACACACCCAAATGAAGCTAAATCCAATCAAATCTAAATCTGATTTAAATCAAGAACTTATGAATGGGAATCAAAGTAAATAAAGAATTTGAATCAATACCCAGCTCTAATATTTGGACATTCTATTATCAACATTTGTAGCTGAACTGTGTCATTCTTTTGTGCTCTCTTTCTCACGTCATCAACTGTGGTGCTTCTATTGATTAGACATTCTAAGCAGAAGTAGCATTGTAGGACTGTGACACAAAATTAAGATTCATTGTAAAGGTATTTCCAAAGCAATCACACTAAGTGATCCAGGGCCATTTTTGACCTATAGTGAAAGAAGTCTTGTATTATCCCTGAAAAATTGTCTCAGACAACAAAAATCACATAAAAAACAAAAAAAAGCTTGATCTGTGGAAGGGACAGAAAAGATTGAAGCAGCATGGATTGGACTAAAAAGTAGAAAATGCTCCAATGTGGCATTTAACTGTAAACAGAACTGTGAGCAGAGTTCTGTGCTGCACGCTGTGTGGTCTCCGTCTTCCTTCTCAGCAGTACTGTGGATCTACAGCTCTTAGGCTCTGCTGCAAGCTTGTTTGAGGAAAGGGGAGAGGTCCAATAAACAGGCCTTTTTGATGCAGGCACAACCCTCTGCCAAATCCTCCTTTTGTTTCGGCACAGACAGCACAGCCATCTCGCAGTCTCTTATGAATCCATTCCTCTTAGCTGTTGTATGGAAGCTTTCACAAGCCCTACTACGCACAACATGCTGAACAGAGATGGAAAAAGAGAGAAGAGAGCCTCCTTTATCTATATACCTTTAGACTACTTTATGTGTGTGTGTGTACCTACCTGACTATATTCTGGGGTCAAATTTGTAACGAGAAGTGTGCTAAACCTGACAAAACCACCTTTTGGAGACATCTGAGGACATCCTCATTCGTAAAACAGCATAAAAATAAAGAATTATCTTCACTGTGAATAGTACTTATAATCTCTATGGAATGACCCCATTTGGACAGCCAAGTAAATATGTGTATTTGTGTGTGTACTTTCTTTGTGTTGTGTTGAAACATTGCACAAGACAATGTAGACAGCATGCACCCGTTATTAATATTGTGTCCAACCAAAGCACATGATACCTATCTATTTCTGGCCCAGTTGCTTCACATTGTTTCTTAAATCTGTTTTTTACAGGTCCATAAAGCAAATCGAGGTTGTCCAAGCATTCCTCTCCAGTTGGAACTGGTTGTAAAATATGATGATAAAATCTCTGTTGATAAAAGCAGTGTTCTCTTCCATGAAGACATTTTCACTTATAAGCTCCTTTTTGCCAAATTTGATTTATAGCTGCAATTACATGTCCTCAGATATTTTTCATATTTTATCTCCATTTCTGAATGCAAAGAATATTGGAAGGAATGTTACAAGGGCTGTTTCACTTGTTGCCTATCTCATATGAGCTATGGTTTGGCTCAGGCTCTTGGTATATCAGACCAGCTGGCTCTGGTGCAAGTGCACACATTTTTTTTGCTCTCACTAAAAGCAAAATACATGCTTCCTTTAGTCCCAGTTTTTAACAGTACCAGTTTAAAACCATATTATACTACATAGTCATATCAGAGCAGACACTGAATATCTCTGGTCCTGCACCTGTCCCCATGTGGTTGCAATTAACTTCTTTACACCAAGCTGGAATGACTTTCTGAGAATAGGATTTAAAAGCAGAGATTTTCTTTTAGTTTTTGTTCTCTCCTACTTGGCAGAAGGGGGTTGGAATGCTTCCAGTTGTCAAGGGGACTGTGATTATCACCATCAACTGCCATTTTGTTGAGTTATTATTTCAAGTTAAGCCCAGTTCTCCTGGTTCTCTCTGTTCCTCCTAATTTGTGGCGCTAGTTTGAGGAAACTCTAAACTGAGCTTGGGATCAGATGCACTCCACATGCCTATTTCCCACAGTTGGGAGCAGGCAGCGCAGGCCAGATATTTGACACTAATCAATCATTAATAGTGTAATGCACGCTCTTAGCCAAACCAATGAGACTGCGCCCGTGACAGCTGCTGGTATGTCTAAGCAAGAGATTCCAAGAAAACACAAAAACACAGAGACAAAGAACAGAGTCTATTGTGAAGCCTCTTTTCTTTTCAGAACCTGCATTTCATTCCATGTGATAGTTTCAAGATGACGAGAGAAATACTGGAGGCTAACCAGCGTGATAAAACAATCAGATTAAATTCATGGAGACGGACAAGGGAAGAGAAACGAAAGAGAGTGGGTGATGTTGTTTCCTGTGGAGGGGGTGCGAATGAGATGACGATGGTCTTCGTCATTTTCCTCCAGCAGAGATTGATTTAAGGGACTGTGGTGTGTTTATTTTGGTGGTGGTGGTGGTGGGGGGGGGTCTTTTGCACACCTGGGTTAGGCCCAAACTCGAGAAATGAAATACAGTCAGTATATAATGTGAGTATTTCTTTATAATATTTCTTTGTCAGTATATTGCCTTATATACCTAATATACACGATAAACGTAAAAGCTGTCAAATTGGTGTCAGAAGGGAACTTTTTATGAAAGGAGACTTTTACACCCTGGGGTTTATTTTCAGGGAGAGTTTACAAGTAAACTATTCAAACAGATTTACAGATCGTCTGACAATAGTAATTGAAGAACTAAAATATGGTTAAAGAAAATATCAGTCATGCTCCCTCCTTGCTGCTTTTTGTTTCTCATTGGTTGAAGCACGTTATTGTTGGTGATTTATATCAAACATACTTGAAAATATTAAGAGCGCTTGCTACAGCTCAAGATCACGCCTCAACTCCTCATCAAGTGAGATTTGGTAGAAATCTGGGTTTGTCAATCAAATCCAAGTGAAAATAGTGTTGCCAGCATACATCCTCACAGATACAGGTCCAGGGTTAGAGCTATGGTATCAAGCACCTGTTGGATCTTTAGATCGGGTGTATACCAGTAACCAGCTTGAAACACAAGCAGCATATGCACAAAACAGCCCTGTGATCTCACACCAGAGATAACAATGAACCACCATTTTGAGTTCTGATAGTGCTTTGTGTAATTGGAGAGTTCAGAGCCCAGCAGTTATTTAGTTGTCGACTAAACCCAAGATCTTTTGTGTTTAATAATGTCTGGCCTGTGACGTACTAATTGCAGAGGTTTATGACACTGTGGAGGATTTTTCTCTAGCACGGCCTTCTAAAAAAGTGTCAGTCATTTAAAGGTTCTGTTATGACTGAAAACAACTTGGACTACTTTAACAGCCCCAGACAAATATCTTAAAAATGCACAACCGTAAATATATGACTGCTACAACTAACAACTGCGACAGCCTCTATCATTAATAGCTTTCATAAACATCTAAGGTTAAAAGTCACCTCTAAGGCATGCCAGATTTTTTTTTCATGTGTAGTGAATGGAAAAAATGCATGACCTTTGGCACCTCTTCCCCCTTCACTCTAGCCTCTTGAGATAGGGATGTAATAAGGCCTGATTTGACTTGAGGGTTTGTTGGTTTGCATGGACTGTGAAAGTCCATTTATAAAAAGATTGGTTCAAATAAGCAGTGTAAGATAGAGCAGTACTTTCCCACAGTATTGCAGAAAGCCAGCATGACCGGTCCTGAGGCCTGTGCACTGCAATTCCCCTGCGGACCCACTGTAAAAGCACTCAAGCATTGAACCATTGCTTGCGCCATTTACCCTGACTGAGAGTAAGTGTGTGCATTTGTAGAGGGGGACTTTTACTCCTATCTAAATGCGAGAATGAACATCACATACACATACATTACATATAAGTTTTCACAACAATCCTAATTCCACTAACAATGACTATAGGGCCTTTCGCTCTGCTTTAGTTCCAGAACTAAATGGACAGTACTAAAGGACTGGGACGATTTTGCGCGAACTGTTTCCCAGTACCATTTAAAGGGTTGCATTCGCACCGAGAGTGTGTACTAGGAACCGGTCGACAGCGATGTCATTTGTGCGTGGCGTTCAACAATGGAAACAAAGAAAAACAACGTTAACAACAGGAGGGTGGAGGACGCTGTGATCGGAGCTGTGTTTTTGTTGTGTCTCACGGGTTTCACAATAATGGACATGGAATGTCGACGTATACGTAAAGCGATTGAAAGAACGGAAAGGAGGACTAAGAATCTCCAACAACAACTGGCAGTGCTACATTTGCTACAAGTGCCTGCACTTCAGCGTCTGTCCATCTATCGCTGTTCTCCATACTTGCGAAATAAGTTGACTCAATGTTTACAGTATGTTTACACGGCATTTTAAATCATGGCGGGTGAGGGCGTTCTCATATGCGTTTGGCCAATCAATGTTTACTTACGTCACGGGTAGTACCAGTTGTACTGGTTAGACCCTGCTCCAGAGTAGGAGCTAATTTGGTTCTCGAAAAAGACAGTCCGGTACTAAAATCGCTCCCAGTTCCGGCGGTGCGAAAACGCCAAAAGTGGGTAGTTCCACAATTAGTTCTGGTACTATGAAAAGGTTCCTGCGGTGCGAAAGGCCCTTATATGAGTGCCAGAAGATCTTTCAGGGATGCCACTCCCAGGCTGGAGAGGAACAAAAAACATGTGTAAAGTGCAAA
This sequence comes from Sinocyclocheilus grahami, assembly GCF_001515645.1. Classification (NCBI taxonomy): domain Eukaryota; kingdom Metazoa; phylum Chordata; class Actinopteri; order Cypriniformes; family Cyprinidae; genus Sinocyclocheilus; species Sinocyclocheilus grahami. The sequence goes on along the minus strand of NW_015506047.1, from coordinate 260,512 downwards.
GCTGCAGCTACACTCTCGCCACCTGTTACTGACCAGAACATGCGTGAAAATGAACTTGGCCTGAATTACTGGAATCACTTACAACTAGAAGCCTCCCTGAAATCTCTCAAACTCTCAGCCGTGCCTCTTAGCGAGGTCTTCTGTTGGTGTGCGTTTCCCTCCCTCTCTTTGAGATGTTTTTGTACGGCTATCCGATATCAGCTACAGTGCGCCATTTGTCTTTTATGTTAACATTGTGCTTTTAAGTTTTCTTTCTCCATAAGAGCCCACTCTGTTTGATTGACATGGGGGAATTGTGTTTTTGAAGAGGACTTATTTAAGATTAATATACACATTTAACACTGACCCACAACAATTTACCACAACGAGAGCAAAGCATGAACAGCATCAGGCCTTGTGCAGATGGTCTATCACGTTTCAAATGTGCCTTGAAGGACATGTCTCATTCTGCATATTACAACACCTGTAGTTTTTATGTTTCCCCCTACAAATTCTTGCGTAGTGGCTCAACTTCTCATTTAGACATTTCAAATACTCAGTCGTGGAGAGTCAGTCTCAAAGGTCACGAGTTTGAGTCTTGGTACCGGCAGGGATTGTTGGTGGGGGGAGTGAATGACCAGCTCTTCCACCTTCAATACCATGACTGAGGTGAGACCCTTGAGCAAGGCACCGAACCCCCAACTGCTCCCCGGTGCCGCAGCAAATAAAAATGTCTGCCCACTGCTCCGGGTGTGTGTTCACTACTCACTGCTGTGTGTGTTTGCACTTGGATGGGTTAAATGCAGAGCACAATTTCCGAGTATGGGACACCATACTTGGCTACACGTCATGTCACTTCACTTTCACTCACTTTATTTAGTTGAGCAACAGATATTCTCAAGACAAATCAATTCTTTAGTGGAGAGCACAAAGCAATGGGGTTTTCAACCATTCTTGTCCAAATCCAATAACTGAATGCAACACAGTGCTCATGGGCAGCATGCTGGCATGCATTATTTAATCAGTTCTGGGCAGCTGTTCCGCAGCATGATGTCTATTCGGCACGCAAGAGCTATGAGAAATACAGAGGAGTGTGGTACGTATTCATCCACTAGTGCTACTCATATTCCATATGTACAGAGAAGGTGTACATGTTATCCCTTCTTTAAACTGTAGTCTTTGGTTGTGCTCCAGGACTATCTTTATAGTTTCCATATCATGTGGTTTTCCATTCCCACAGTACAGATTTGCTGTGTGCGGTATGAATTGCCGGTTCCGTTTCCTACAGTTTATTTCATGAGCTTGTTTCATTACACTGACATGTTGCATCAATCTAGTGCCAATAAGGAATCATATCTTTCTTCAAATCCATGTTCTCTGACTTTCTCTCTCTAAGTGGGAAAACCCTCAGATGGAATTTTTTTTCCTCCTTTCAAATCTTCTCTGCTTCCCACAGACGCCCCCAGCTTGATGACTTTGACTTCCCACATTTAAGAATGGCTAAAAAAAGCATCTTCAAATTGCAACCAGAAGTTACTTTACCCCCCTTTCTCGTTTATGAGGCTGATGGGGCTCTAAACACTGGGAACTGGTACTCTCATAGGCCTATTTAAGACTCCTCAGAGTGTGAGAAATCATGGAATTGTAACTTCACCTCTAATAACCGTAAAATTTCAATCAGAAGGCTCGAAGTGGGAGTAGTGTCGGAGATTCTCCAAGCAAAAACAAACAGTTGTGACAGCTAAAGAGCAAGTTTTCCAGCAGGGGAGAATTGTGGCCCATGTCAATGCAGGGGTCAGAGGCAGCCTCCCAAAGGACCGCACATAAGGATTAAGAGAGCCTGTTTAATGAGATCACTTCCTGTGGAACATTAAGCAGTGGTGAGAACGCCACCAGCAATATGGAGTCGCACAGGAGGCTGTCAAGGGGATCTGAACTTCCCACACTCATTACCTAGAAGGTAGACGCTAATGTTTGCCATTTTTTAGAATTTTGAAATAAAACTGAATTAATCAGATAAAATGTTAATTTAATTAAATAATTTACTTAAGGAATTGCATTAATAACTCTTCTTTTTTTAGCCCGGGCTGTCCGAAAGGTAGAATTGAAATTTGGAAAAGCCCACAGGAAGCTATAGATCTGTCTGTCTGTGTCAATTAAACGTTCCAAATTTTTTTGCTTGTTTTCAATACATTTTTGAATTGTGCTTCCTTATATTTAAATTCCAATTACAAATCTGCATCCTGCTTGCTACCTTAATTCAAATTCAGGAATTGAAATGAAATTTATGGCATCCTCAAATCAATTCCGATAGATTTGAAAAACCCATCTTTTATATTAATAAAAGCTTATTACACACACAAATCAATTTGATAGTTGAATAGATGCTTGCGTGCATTGCTTGTGGGACATTTGACTGATTGGCTGAGTGATACAACTGATTATTACAGATCAAAGGTATGTGCTCAAAAGTGTGGCTTGTTCTGATTTGGTGGCTAATAGACTACAAATAGTAAATGTGTCCCATCATGTCTGCCTCTCATCTGAGCTATCCAGGCGGCTCTTGGAACTTGATCTCTGTGAGAAACTCATAACAGATTGTCACTCACAGTCTCAGCCCAGCTCTTGGAAAGCGCAGCAACCTGCATCAATTGTAATCCCACTTTTGCACAAGTCATGGAGGCTCATTCAGAGTAATAGGGGTAAGATGTTTGAAAGCATAAAGTAGCGACTGTTATCTGCTCACCTGTACTGAGAACCAACATTAGCCAACATTTAAGACATGAGGTCAGCATCTGTTAAGAATATTTATTGAAGTAATATCAACAGACAGGTGAAACTGAATGACAACACTACTGTTTTTGAATTATAGCCTGAATAATAACATGTTTTGGTTCTTGTTAAAGAGTTTGTGTAAGCTGAGGAAAGCTTAGAATTACGGATAGCTATAGAACTGTAGATGAGAATTAGGGTTGGGAACCAAGAATTGGACTCAGAATGACTCTTTTGAGCTAGGTCTTTTTTAGTGAATTAGAAAATATACAGCACAACCAGTTTAGTCCAATTCCCGAATTAATGACTCTTGAGGTGTTTTAGTGAGTCATAAATCCTTTTGAATCAAAGCGATTACTGAACTAATTTGACTCACAACTGAACTGCAGGTAATTACATTTGTTCTGTTGGACTCATAGTTAACCATGAAATCAATGCTGTTACTGACTGGTTCTTATGACAACACAGTTAAATAAACATTGAGTTTTCTTGTAATACATTGTATTTTTTGAAAATTAACAAATGTAATGACTTTTTATAATTTTTTTAAATTAATGGACCAATTTTTGACATTTTTTCAAGAACTGTAAAATGGTTTTCTGATTTGTTGTTTGTAATGTACTCTTTCAACTGTGTAGTAAGGAAAATATATTTCCTCTTCTCAGTTGTAATCTGAGCTTTAGAAAAAACACTTCCAGTGTATTTTCTGATGAACCAATGCTTTGACGTGAGAGGTTTTTATTTTAAGGGTTGAGTCATGTTCAATATATGCATTTGTTTTCAGAATACTGGAAATGGCAGCTTATAAGTGTGCTGGTTTCCTGGATGTTTTGTCTCTGTGATTTGTATACTGATATCTGTTGAACAAGCAAATGAAGGCTGTTGTATATTCAACTTGTCAAGGTGACTTAAAATATGCAGGGTAGTTGAGGGAACTGTCACAGAACAATGTACCGAAATTGCAAGAACTAAATGGTCAGACCACATTCTGCTTTTGGACACTTAATTGCAATTAAATGAAAATGCATTTTAGTTTAAATTTAGCTTAAATTAAATTAGTTGAACTTTAGAGTGCTAATCTGACCCACTTCAGTAGGAGTTAAGTACATCTTTATTTGTAATTACATAATTACTTCTGTTGTCTTTGAAATATGGTTAAAGTGTACTTAAGTATTTAAAATACTTTATCTGAAAATACCTCAGAAAACTGCACACGGTGCACTTGGGAATGTTTATTGAGTAAAACTGGATAAAGGGAAAAAAATCAGTTTACCAGAGCATTTAATTTGTCCCTCTTTCTGTCTAGTTTTTCTTTCACAGTTTTCTCCCACACTGGCCTAATTTGCTTCCCATCTCTTCTCCTAAAATGATTGACGTTGTTTATCACATTTTGACCAACAAGCAGCAACATGTCATTCTCCTTGTTTAGGCACGGAGCTTGTGTGAATAATTGTCAGATTCAAACACACCTTGAGGGAGTGGGTGCGAGGGTGCGGCAGTGGGCTCTATCGGGAGTGTCTTGCGTGAAGCCGATGGACATCTTGTTCACGCAAATTTGAATCACAACCTCCCTTTTCGGCCTACCAGCCAAGAACAACTTAGAATGTCCTTCTCAGGGTTTCATTAGACGTTACAAAACTCAAGATAAATAAATGAACTAACCCCTAAATTGGTGTGTGTGTGTGGGAGACTTCATAACTCTTAAAATAGCTTTGTGTAAGGTTTGAGGAATGAACATAGAAAATCTAAATTGTTTCACCATACAAGGTCCCACCAGACCACCTCCTTCAGTGTCACCACACCCACAGTTAGAGCCACTATACTGCATGTTCTCCCGACTCTCCCTAGTCCAGTGTTTCTCTATCCTTCTCCTGGACTACATTAGTACATTTTCAGTTTTTCCTATATCTAACAAACCCGATTAGACTCATTAGCTCAGTGTGCTCCATGATGTTTAGCATTAGGTTAGTGTGGCACTTTAAATGTGCAGTGCAAACACTGTGTATTGCATGATGATGAAACAGGTGAAGATGTTGAATGCAATATGGTGACACCTCCTAAGATGGAGCAATTTTGCACTGTATCTACACGTTAGAGAGGTTCCACACAGTCTGTCAAACACCCAGCCTGACACGTGCCATGTTGAAGGTTTGCACCTTTCAATCGTGTGCTGATTTGATTGAGAACCCTTTGGTATTGTTGACCTGTGTCTGAAGCACACTCCCAGACACTGGAAAACTCACTTAACCTGATTTGTGTTAGTCAAACCTCCAGATTGTGGAACTGATTACTAAAATATACTTGTTTATAGGCCACCGTGTCTCCCCACAGACACAAAGCAAACAAAATGTTTGGATGCTTCTGTAACAAGCATGCTTCTCACACTCTCTTCACAGCTTCTGGCAATTTCCATGAAGACGGTTCACTTTGGTGTCCCATTATGATTTGTTTTTAGAGCGTTAGAGGCTCAATCCCATGTTTTGTTGTGAGAACTTTTTAATAGATTTGGCAAACCTTTATCTAAAATAGCTTTAAATTGGGATTTTGGCCTCTATCCACCAATTACAATCTTTGTCAAACCGTTTTTAATTATTAAACTAATTTTAAATACCAAAAACTTTAATGTTTAGCTGTGTCCCAAAACCTATGTCCCATCATGACTTTCCTTCTAAAACAAATTCATGAAATTACATGTCCATTTAATCCTTGAGTGATGAAAGTAACTAACTTTAAGTAGTCAAATGGGAGAACTTCGAGCTTGAATTCCTCTTTTATGGACAAGTCAGTCTTGTTTACCAGTTGATTTAAAGGGAAAAATTACCAAAAAATATCCACCTCAAATCACCCTCGTGTCATTTTAAACCTATGACTTTCTTTCTTCTGTGAAAAAGTCAAGACAGTATTTTCAGGATTTTCTCATCTTTGTCCATACTATGGAAGTCAGCATTTTCCACAGAAGAAGGAATACTATACAATTGAATGACATACAGTACATTGGAATGACATGATGGTGAGTAATTGATGATAGAATACAAATTTTGTGTGAACTATGCCTTTAATAAATAGTTAGTTATTTAAAATCAAGGTGGAGATGGGGTGGTGGAGGCATATTGGATTGTCACTGGAGTGAGGTAAGCAGCAGCTTATATGTGCTTTTGTTGTATTTGACAGGGATAGATGAACAAGCTCCTCCCGAACTTCAGTTTATAACTTGATCAAATGTAGCAGGAAGACAATTAAGTAATCAAATAATAAAGTTTATCAGTAACTTGATCTCAAACTATCTAGCCTCTAATGAGTGAACTGCCTAATCTAGGCTAAAGTTGCAATAATTAGAACCCTGTTACCTGTCTGGTGTTGCGTGTGTGTTTTAAAATAATTTTTTGTTTGATTTTAATGTTTATTGAATAGCTAGAAATGAAAGTACAGATATCAGGGTTTTCAAATGTATTTAGACATTTACCAAAGTTTGTGAAGAGGGTTGCAAAAATCACTAACCCTAATTTTTTTTTAACGTTCTTGAAAGAAGTTTCTTATGCTCAATAAGGCTGCATTTATTTGATGTACAAATATACAGTAATAGCAGTAAGTTGTAACTGAATTTTCAGCATCATTACTCCAGTCTTCAGTGTCACATGATCCTTCAGAAATGATTCTAATATGCTGATTTGCTGCTCACGAAACATTTCTTACTATTGCCAATGTTGAAAACGGTTTCATATTTTTGTGGAAACTCATTCATTCATTCATTCATTCATTCAAGTTGAAAAGAACAACATTTATTTGAAATAGAAATATTTTGTAACATTATATTATATACTATAATCATATATGTGATCCTGGACCACAAAACCAGTCATAAGGGTCAATTTTTCGAAATTGAGATTTATACATCATCTGAAAGCTGAATAAATAAGCTTTCCATTGATGTATGGTTTACTAGGATAGGGTAATATTTGGCCGAGATACAATTATTTGAAAATCTGGAATCCGAGGATGCAAAAAAAATCTAAATATTGAGAAAATCGCCTTTAAAGTTGTCCAAATGAAGTTCTTAGCAATGCATATTATTAATCAAAAATTAAGTTTTAATATATTTACAGTAGGAAATTTACAAAATATCTTCATGGAACATGATCTTAACTTAATATCCTAATGATTTTTGGTATAAAAGAAAAATCAATCATTTTGACCCATACAGTGTATTTTTGGCTACAAATATAGTATACCCCAGTGACTTAAGACTGGTTTTGTGGTCCAAGGTCACATATTATAATATAGTATATAGTATATAATATAATAATATAGTTTGACCTCTTGACTTCAATACACTCTTTTTGTGGAAAGTGCCTCCTATTTCACAGTGATTAAAATTAAAACTCGAAAACTCCCCCTTTCCTAGCAGGCCCAGGTCCTCTTTCAGATAGCATTCTGGGCCATTCCTCATGACTCACTGAAGAAGCCTTTACATCATGGGCCCCAGCACTGTTAGCAGGCTGTTTTAATTGCTTCTCGTGTGTGCCACTGCCAAGTTGGATCCCTACAGTGTGAAAAAAGGCCCCAGAACAGCATCAGTCCCAGGGCCTTGTTTGACTGTTCTTAGCCAGTTGGGCTAATCCCGTGTTCTTGGCTTATGGGACCTTTGGAGGTTTAGAAGTGCTGGCATGTAGTGAGATCTGTCAGTCAGCAGGACTATAGGAGAGCTGTGGTTTATTTGTTTGAGAGGAACAGACCGCTGCAGAGGGAGGACAGTCTTTTATGACTGTTTTAAAGCTGAGTACGGTTGGCTGTGTGTGAGCGGGAGGTTGTTTTAAAGTTGTGACCGTGAGTCACTGAGAAGAGGAGGAAGCCGTGTGGTCGATTGTAATTACAAACTCACATCTAACAGTTTCATGTGAGTGTGTAGGTTTTGTGAAAATAGCGAGTGGTTGTATTGCGGTCGATGTGTGATATATGATTTTATACGCTATGCTCATGCTTGTTGATGTGTGTGTATGATCTCCTGCAGTTTTTTGGCTTCATCAGTAGCCCACAACCCTGGGAGAGTCTACCTCTCTCTCTAAGATTACTCAACTGTGCCATAGCATGTCAAAGCATAAACAGCTACAGTAATGGCCCATGGATGAGCACACAGCTCAGAAATATTATTGAGCAAGCAGACTTGACTGTTTCACAACAGAGGCTGAGCCCTTGTGTGTGTGTTTATGTGTGTGAACTTTCAGGTTTCGTTGTCGCCATGCTCTCCAAACATCCTGAAAAGTCAGTATGGAGTGATGAGTGTGTTTAGCAGCTCAGTGTGTGCACGGACTTGTACGTGTCATGTGCTCGCGTGTTGTGATTAAAGGTAGCGGTGAAGTGATGGAGGACGGATGACGGATAACGGTGTGCCCCGGCCAGTTTTTCTGGTTCCCTGTTTGGGACTCAGGCAGTCAAGCGATGGCTTGCCCTCTCTGCTCCTCCCAGAGCCTGGGAACGAGCTCACTGCTGTGCCTCTGCCTCTCCACTCACACTTGGGAGCCTTTCCCATCCATTTCATGTTTGTTATTTTCCTGTGTGGACTTGTGTTGCAGAGAAAGAAAAAGAAAAAAAAAGGGGTGCGGGAAGGGGGATAGTAAAAAAAGATGAAGTGCTCTTATATTTCCTAAACAATATTCTGAGAAAAAGCAAAAGTATGCAGCCTTTTAAACACAAGCATATTTGTCTTTTCTGTGGTAAAGGGAAGCTGACATAAAGTATTTGTTTAATGTCACTGGAACACATTCTGACGTTATGCTTTTGCTTTACAGGCCTTGCCAGGACGTGCAGTGCTTGAGTTTTTGTTTTGTCACTGTCCTCGAGGCAGTTCATCATGTTTTGCTTGTATTTGTGATATTTCTTTCTGTCGAGAACGCACTGATTTTGGACTTGAGAGATCAAATGAGAGATCTCCTAATGTCATTCATAATGCATCTTTGAGAGAGATGCTTTTGTTTTTACAGGTTTTGAGAGATGAGGATTAGTTTTGCAGTGGCAGATGTTTGGTTTTCTGTTCAACAAGGGCAGGAAATGGCCCTTACAGCCGAACTGCTGTAAGAGTTCCCTCACCTCCCTGAGCAAAGTTAGAGACATAGACATCAGTACAGAATTACTCGCATTGCCTGTAGTCCACAGATACAGTAACAGTGTAGAACTTTGAAACAGTTGTGGTTAACATAGCATTTGCTTAGCATATTCATTGTGAAATATATATACGATTTTTGATCGTCAGACTTTATCCTGGAAAATGTAGTGTGGCATTTTCTGAGGAGCAGGAAACTTTGCTCCTTTCCGTCTCAGTGCTGTCTAGAAGAAACAAGATATTAAAGATGTTGTATTTGTGATATTTCTTTCTGTCGAGAACGCACTGATTTTGGACTTGAGAGATCAAATGAGAGATCTCCTAATGTCATTCATAATGCATCTTTGAGAGAGATGCTTTTGTTTTTACAGGTTTTGAGAGATAAGGATTAGTTTTGCAGTGGCAGATGTTTGGTTTTCTGTTCAACAAGGGCAGGAAATGGCCCTTACAGCCGAACTGCTGTAAGAGTTCCCTCACCTCCCTGAGCAAAGTTAGAGACATAGACATCAGTACAGAATTACTCGCATTGCCTGTAGTCCACAGAGAAGACAAAACGGAAGGAAACCTGAAAAAATGTGATGTCAACGATTGAGAAGAAAACTGGAGAGAAGCGCTGGAGAGTGACAAAAGGATGGGAAGTTAGAAAAAGAGAGGAAATTTGGTATTGATGAAAGATTTAAGTGTGGGTGGATGTGCATGCGTCTAGAAGTGAGGAACAGCCGCCAAATCAGAGGCGTGTTTGATTTCTGATTGGTCCAGGCCAAACTGAGGCGGCCAGTACTTGGAAACAATCAACAAAGAGAGAATGAGAAATGTCATTTCATATTGCGGCGATAGAGCTATTGAAATTGGAATGGAGCTTTTTATGTGAATTTTTTTTTTTACGTTCTCCTGTCTGTTTTTGTATGAACATTGAAGATTATTGGAATGAGCTTCTGCATCCACTTGCCAAAAAGGGATGCACTCAAGCTAAATAAGCAATGATGAGAGCTAAATGGCCTCTGTACAGTCAACTGGCATAGAGACGAGTGGTTCCCACCCTAACCAGACCTGAAAGACAGTCATTGAGTGAGCGTGCAAGCAAGCGAGAGAGGTTTTGAGCTCAGACTCTTGGCACACTTTCACATAGGCTCTGGACATCTGCCCATGCAGCCATGGAAAATATCAAAGACACACCTAAGAGAAAAAAATAACTCTTAATCAGTAGTGGTCCTGTTAAACATTCTTAAATATACATTTACTTGAGAACCTAGATTTTGACATATTAAGACTTGTTTTCAGAGATTTCTTTTTATATGATATTTATGTATATTAATATAAAATCATGTACGCTTTTCAAAGTTTGGGGTCGACTGTTTTAGACTTGACTGTTTCTCTTATATTCACCAAGGGTGCATATATTTGATCAAAAATACAGTAAAAACAGAACTATTGTAAAATATTATTACAATTTAAAATAACTTTATTTTAATATATTTTAAAATATAATTAAAATGATTATTAAATAGTTAAAGTTAGTGTAATCATTAAGTGTGGCTTTACTGAATAGCTGTGATTAAGTGTTTTCCTCAGAATTATTTGTGGCACTTGGGTTTAAACCACCTACACAGACAACAGTTTATGCTCCTCCTGGATGAACAGGGAGCTGAATTGTGAAGAGTGTCAGGCTATGAAGGGCCCAAGCTAGACCGACCATGGAATTCTGAGAAAACTGCAAAGTTGATAATCACTACACGAGAAAAACCACAGAATTAGCAACAGAAGCAGATCCTGGGTTGTGTTTCCACATATTTAATAAAAAACTGAAACATAAAACCTAAAAGTGAAATGTAAGGGTGCTTTTATGACATTTGTAAAGGGAGTATAAAAAAATCCTAGATTCCCAGAGTGGAAGGTGGAGTTGAGGAATAAGAAATTGTTTTTCAATAAGGAGTAGTTGTGGGATGAAGGAATGTGTGCTGGCTTGGAAGGGAGAGAGAGAGCTACAGGTGGATAAAAAACTGGAAGGAGTGGGAAAAAATAGAAAGAGAGATGTGTAGAGCAGGGAGGATGATTGGCAGAGCCTGTGGTTTGGCTGTCCACCAGGAGCAATCCGCCAGGCATCGTGGGAGCAGGAGGAGTGCCAATAATTACCTGGAGTAGGAAAGACGGGAGCGAGAGATAAAAGCGAGTGAAGCACTCTTTCCGGCTGTTACCTGCTTATACAGCTGAGCCCAGAGGATTAGTGCAGTTTCGTTTTCTTGACAACACTCTTCTCCTTTTCCTTTCATCCTGTAAAAGTACCAGCCAGTGGGGTTTATGGGGGTCTGTTGTGTGTGGGTGGGGGGGCTCAGTTTTTGTGTCCGCAATAAAACCAGGGATATCGTATGTCACTCCAGCTGGGTGGCAGCGATTTTCTAGTGTTTGTCACCCAAGCCTGGCACAATCACTGCAATCAAAATGAGGTCTGACGAGGTTAATTGTGGAACAGAAGATTGAGTCCTTTAATCAGACTTTCAAAGTAATTTGAACTCCCTGAAAGTTTTCAGCCCTGATTTAAGTTCATGGAAATTCCTGGAGAGGAAGCGGGAATGTGAACAACTGCAGTGTAGTAATGACATAAAAGTTTTTGTTTTTATTACACACTTGCTCGATGTGACCTTTCGTAGTGGTATGAGATCTGTAGAGGGATCACACAGTGAGCTCTGAAAACATGTTTGTTTATTTCATGTTGCTTTCTGTGTTCTTTAGCAGGCATGCAGGGAGACCGATAAGAGATAGCCCTGGGTACTTTACTGCCCTGTTGTTTACACTGGCAGCTCTGACAGGCTGTCCTTGAGCCAGCGAATACGCGGTAATGTATGCCAGGTGTTCTGCTACCCTCAAAATAATCATTTTCTTAATCAATAAATCATTTTCTTCATCGGTATCCAAGCAAAATATCTAAACATTCTAAACATTCTAAAACAAAATAAATTAAATGACATGATAATGTCATTTTAATGAGGTTCATGCTTAAAACAAGGAAAAGTATTTGCCAGTATTGTAACAAAAGTGAACTTATTTCCCTTTTGGATTAAGTTGATTTTTCTTAGCCCCTCGGCAAATAGTTTTTCTTATTTTTAG
>NW_015506047.1:216139-248549 GCF_001515645.1 Sinocyclocheilus grahami | reverse complement strand
TATATATTTTTTTTAATGATTTCTCTAAAAACAAGATTTAAAGGGATAGATCCCTTTAAAAATTAAAAATCTGTCATCCTTTACCCTCATGTCGTTCCAAACCTGTCTGAAACAAAAAGGATATTTTGGACATTGAAAGAAAATAGATATTTTGTCCATACAATCAAAGTCGTGATGTTTAATGTTATCTGAATTAACCCTTTTTATTTGTATTTTTTTTACCTGGGCAAAAACTGTTGAAACATTCTTCAAAATATCTTCTTTCCTGTAGAAGAAAGTTAGTTTAAGAACAAGAGGGTGAGTAAATGATGGCTTTTATTTATTTTTATTAAATATTGTATTTTTGTATGTCTATTTTTTAAATATTGTATGTCATTTTGTCTTTCAATTTAATGTTTCTTGTTTTAAAGATGTTTAGATATTTTAACTATATATATATATACTTATTATTTTGTGTGTAGCGATACTCTTTTATTATAACCTACAGTTAGTGTTGACACGCTAAAATGTCGAATAATGATTCTTCACTGTTAGTTCAATACAGTGGGATGTAAAATGGGATGGAAATTTGGATAAAGAAAAAAAAAATAGAAACAAAAATGTTAAATGAATATTTAAGATTCTGCATTATTTCTAGGTTGCTAATCAAATTTGTGACATTTTTGAAAATCTGTGACATTCATCACAAGTGTCGAACTCCTTTGAAGCTCAAGATGCCCTTTGGAAAATTTTAAATCATGCTGGAGAACATGTCCATCAGGTTTTATACAAGCTTTATGCAGCTCGAGTCCTGCTTCTATTAAAGCAAAAGGAGGACGAACTAACCACATAGTAAGGCATTCATGCTAATCTTTCAATTGAACTTTTTAATCAAACTGTTATTCTGACAATATACAGTAAATTGTGATGGGAAAAATGTTTTATATTTTTTTCATAAAGAATCCCTATCTCATTCACTGTAGCCTGAGTAGAAGGCAAAATAGAGGCAGGAACATCACAATAGCAACTAAATGACAGTTAGTGAAGTCAGGAAACCACCTGTGAGAAAGCTTCAATGAAAACATAAGGAGCTGATTATTTAGCTGTAGGCATTATGGCACAGCCACTAATTATCTCAGCCAACACCACCACTGATTGCACTTCATTCCTCCAGCAGCACATTTCTAAAGAGAAGCTCTTGTCTGTTTGCTTCTGAGCCGAGAATGAAGAGAGCGTCTAGATGACTGCTGCTCCTGCAGAGCTCCTGAGGCCTGGGTCTTGCAGATGTCCGACTGGCGATCTGTAAAGTCCTGCCTTTGCACTGCAGGCTGAGGTTTTTTCAGATTGCGAAGGTCTGAACCAGAGATGACCCAGGCTGTGGACGGACCAGATGTTGCAGGAATGTCTCAGACAACCAGCATGCCAAAGATAATGCTGGAAGCCTATGCACTCTTGCTGTTCTAACTATTGAATGTACGTCTCGGAGAGCCAATCTCCGCCTACTTGGCAACGTTTCCCTTTGAAGTTCTTTCATTTTGCACATTTACACTTATGCATTTGGCAGATGCTTTTATCCAAAGCAACTTACATTGCATTCAAAGTACACATTTCTATCAGTAATTGCTTTCCCTAGGAATCAAACCCACAACGTTGTGATGATACTACCGCCATGTTCTGCTGTTTAAGCTACAGAAAAGCCTGTAGAAAAAGTTACACTGGGACGATAAATGTTCCCATAACACAATCAAAACCTCTGGAAGACAATACTGTGGCTGATTATGTCATAACTGTTTTGCACCACCACAATGGCCTGATAAGAATAATGGTCTTGTTTAATAAGATTTGTAACTCGTGCAATCGCACAATTAGTAAAGAGGTCCCCTATTGAATGCAGGGAACCTCTGCCTTCGTTTCCCAAATCAGACACATCCCAATCCACTCCCCACCCCCCTGCGCTCTGTGGCCCACATCCCGTCCAAAGATTCGGTACACACAGCGGCCCCTTCCTCCCCCTCTTGACTGCCTTCCATTTCCCTTTTGATTGTGATTGACAGATTCTTTGTCCCATTGTACTGAGCTGTCGCCTCTGATGAAGACACACACGCACACACATTCATGCATAGGAACGCCTGCTCTTGCTTGCGCACCTTGGACTTGTTGCAGCAGACAGAAGGGTCTGCCACGTGAATACATTCATGATGGGTAAGTTTCCAGCCATTTAGAAACCGAGGACATGGCTGCGTGTCCATCTGTAAGCTGCACTATGCTGAGGTGGTGCGGCTGAGAGGGACAGCTGGTGGGGGAGGCGAAAGGGATGCTCAATGTTATCTGAAGAGTTTGTCATTAACACAGCTCCTCAGGGATGGGAACCAGGTCACATTCTCTCACTCCGCACAAAGAAGTGTGTGTGTGAGAGGGCTGGGGTTGCCGAGGGAGGGTAGCGGATGGGGACTAGGCCATGACCTCTTTATATCCATCAACATATCATTGGCCGGGTGTGCAATGTCCAATCTGCAATGCATCGGAATATACTTATGCGCTCATTTTGCCCCTCTTGCTTTTGGTGTCTCTCTGCTTGCTGTCACGATCTTTATATCTCTGCCATCTTTTGCTATAACTTTCTTTGTTTCTGGCTTGTGCTTTTCTCATTTTTATTACATTTATTTTTTTGACTTCCTTGCGTAGTGACAAAAAAAAAAAAGCACATATGACTGAAGGGGGTCTGGTACTCTATATAGTCATAAAAAGTTTTCTTCGGTACGGACTTTTAGATTCTAACAATCTGGTTTCATTGTGGCCTAATTTGAACACTTTCAACCCAGTACACACCATTTGTGTCCAAAATCACATACTATGTAAGTAGATAGCCTACTTCTTTTGAATGAGTACTTTGCAACCATTAAAAAAGTAGGTTCTGTGTAGTATGAATATGTGGAGTATGAATGTTACCCAGATGTACTACATTCGTCATTGTGTCATGTGACCTACAGTGTCAGATGCATCGCTTCACTGCCAATCACAAATTTTCTCCTGTGGCCTCACGGGACTGTTTTTCATGTTCTATATAGTATGGAAGTATGCGATTTTAGCCTAGTAAGGCTGCATATCTAGGCTGCCATATAATCAAGCTGTCTCAATTTGAAGGATCCTTAGAAGGCAGCCTTCGTTTCTTGTCCTTCATTCTGCGTTTTTTGAAGAATGCATCAAATGTAGGCTATCCCTTGTGTCCTCCAATCACCCACAATAGTCAATTTATATTCAGTTAATAAAAAGATTTTCAATATAAAGTATTTACATAAAGTGCGGGGCGGAAACTTTTATGACGTAGCCATGCACACTTATTAGACTGTGTCATTCTAGTGTTCACCCTTGAGGTGGAGTCTAACATAGAAGCTTTTGCAGAACAGGACTAGGAGGGACACAACCTCACTAGGATACAGCTTTCCAGTTGAGAAGCACCCATAGTAATGA
Organism: Sinocyclocheilus grahami; assembly: GCF_001515645.1. Taxonomy (NCBI): domain Eukaryota; kingdom Metazoa; phylum Chordata; class Actinopteri; order Cypriniformes; family Cyprinidae; genus Sinocyclocheilus; species Sinocyclocheilus grahami. The sequence continues at coordinate 245,099 of NW_015506047.1, read as the reverse complement.
CAGCACAGATACCAGACTGTTCTTCTGTATACTACTACTGCTAATATACTCTGTCGCCCTCTGCTGGTTAAAATTAGAATATCTGGCCTCTGCTAATATTGAGTATACCCAGGGCCGTCCTTTGGGCGGTGCAACTGGTGCGGTCGCACCGGGCCCCGCGGCCCCGTGGCGAATGGACCGAGGGGGACTCTGCCACTCTGTCAATGACAACATCTGTATCTAGGGCCATAAGTATTTCCTTTTGAGTTGCCATCAACCTAAATGCCTCCAAGTGATCATTGGATATGGTGCTCCTGAGCCGATTTTTTATCAATTTGAGTGTGGAGAAGCCTCTCTCACAAGCAACCTGGGTGACATACAGGGTGAGTAGGAACTTGTACCCGAGGCCTATAACATGGTAAGCATCTGTTAACAAGTTGTATCGCTGTAAAAGCTGATAACAACATACGGCACATTTCTTACATGTTGAACAACTTTTATTCATAATCTCTACCTGTTCTTCATCAGTTCCATCCATAGGTATCTCTCTCACAATCCTGGTTGTGTACTCCTCCACTGCAGACTTTTTCAGTTTCTCCCATTGACCAGCGAGAATAGTCCGCTCATACTGTAAAGTGACAACAGTGGCCCGGTTGTCAAACTTTAGTAAGCATCTGTTTAGTTCTGTGAGCGACGTCTTAGGCAATCCATTATCTCTGATCTCTGAGAATCTTCTAGGGTCCAGATAAGCAAGGTCTGCAAACAATGTGCCATGTGTCAGAAAGCGTTGATGGATGCTTTCAGTGACTGTATCCATGATGACATGGTGTACCTTAGTCTTGTAGGCCATTTCCACATCTCTTTCCATCTCATCCTGAGCCAACTCCCCTCATTGTCTTCCTTTTCCTTATCCTTTTCTTTGGCAGCTCAGTTTGCACTTTCAGTTTAGTGTCTTTATCCTGTTCTTGTAGCTTGGCAGTAGCCCACTGCACAAAGATGTATGCTGCCCTTTTCACAGAGTCAAAGTCTCTAGCATTCTTTTGTAGAGCTTCTTGTGTTTCCACATCCATCCGATGTGTTGTCAGAATGTCCAATCCGCTGGTTTGTAGGTACTTGGAGAGAGGAGACGTTTTCTCAAATACATACAAAAATGTTTGGGCAGTAAGGATGGTTTCATACTTGAGCAGGGCCTCTTTAAACCCTCTGGCTTTGACATGTACATTTGGCTTTTGACTTGCCATCTCTTCAATATTTGTCAAAGTGAGAACCACATCCACAAACAATGCATTTTGTGGGTTGCCAAAAAATCAGAAGACCTTCAGAGCAGCATCCTTGGCCCACCAGCGTGTCTCTCCTATGGAAGAGAGTCGTCTGTGATGAGGGTCCTGACTCTTTTTCTCCCAGACATTCATTCTTTGATAGGACTCTCGAATGAAAACTGCTAGGTCATTTAGTGGTGTCTCCCATCACAAGGTTCAGGATGTGCATAACACCACACATGTACTTGGTTCGGAGAGTGTGAAGAAAGCAAGGCAGAGAAGCCATTGTACTGGCCTTGCATGTTTGCAGCTCCATTAGTAGAATTTCCAATACAATTACTCATGTCCAGCTGTAGTGTATCAATGACTTCTTTAACTAACTGACTAAAGTACCTCCCAGACGATGCCTCACAACTGACAACAGCAACAAGTCGCTCATGGATAACATCATTCACATAGCGGAGAATGACTGAACATTGGTCTTTTGCAGAGATGTCTTGTGTTGTATCTATTTGCACTGAGAACATTACAGCTTGTGTAACTTCAGAGCTAACAGATTTTTGAATAATGCATCGGATGGCATCTATTACATTATTGACTGTATTTTTGGAAATCAAAGTGAGAAGGGATCCTCTGCCTTTCCCTCTGGTCTGATGTAGCCTCTTGCTCTTCTCTATGCAGTCCGCAATGTGTTCTTGCAGGCAGGTGTCTTACTTTCTGATTAAAAGAATAAACTCCAAAAAGTTCCCGTGATCTACAGAGATGTCCTCTAATGTATAAGCAGCCTCAGACTGGGACCCCCTGTAGCTAAGTCCTCTCTTGCCTATCACCTTGACATCATCTACAACACGTTCCAGCACCTGATGCCTCTTGCAAACCTGCTCTCTGTGTGCAGACATTTGCCGGCCACAAAGTAAATGGTTTATGTTTGCTTTGCTGGCCCTCAAGAAGTACGCTTCTGCACAATTTCTGTGGACAAAACTTTGTTGATGCTCTTCAATTCTCTGATGGATATGCCTCCAATCTTTCATTCCTACAATAAATGGATTGCCACTATCACAGGGCTTGGCAAAGGCAAGACAAACTGAACAAAACAACGTATGCCTCTTCTCACAGTATGTCAGCCACTTCCGATTTGTGCCAAGTCATGATCTGTTGATTTAGGCCGTGTGAACCAGTCAACATCTGGGGCCTCTCCTGTGTGCTTTGCCTCTCCCTCTTCTGTGTGCTCTGCTTCTCCTGCGTGCTCTGCCTCTCCTGCGTGCTCTGCTTCTCCTGTGTGCTCTGCCTCTCCTGTGTGCTCTGCCTCTTCTGCGTGCTCTGCCTCTGCCTCTCCTGTGTGCTCTGCCTCATGTTTGCTTTGCTGGCCCTCAAGAAGTACGCTTCTGCACAATTTCTGTGGACAAAACTTTGTTGATGCTCTTCAATTCTCTGATGGATATGCCTCCAATCTTTCATTCCTACAATAAATGGATTGCCACTATCACAGGGCTTGGCAAAGGCAAGACAAACTGAACAAAACAACGTATGCCTCTTCTCACAGTATGTCAGCCACTTCCGATTTGTGCCAAGTCATGATCTGTTGATTTAGGCCGTGTGAACCAGTCAACATCTGGGGCCTCTCCTGTGTGCTTTGCCTCTCCCTCTTCTGTGTGCTCTGCTTCTCCTGCGTGCTCTGCCTCTCCTGCGTGCTCTGCCTCTGCCTCTCCTGTGTGCTCTGCTTCTCCTGTGTGCTCTGCCTCTCCTGTGTGCTCTGCCTCTTCTGCGTGCTCTGACTCTCCTGCGTGCTCTGCCTCTGCTGTGTGCTCTGCTTCTCCTGCGTGCTCTGCCTCTGCCTCTCCTGCGTGCTCTGCCTCTGCCTCTCATGTGTGCTCTGCCTCTGCCTCTCCTGTGTGCTCTGCTTCTCCTGCGTGCTCTGCTTCATTTGCTTGCTCTTTTTCCTCAACTTCATGATGAACCTGAGTGTCATCATTATCTGGATCACTGCTTGTGTTAGGCTTAGCCTCATTCTTGTTTTGAATAAATATGTGCTTATGAAACAATTATAAGTGACCTAATTAATAATTATTAATAATTATGACTTATACAGTTAAGTTCAAATGTATCTACATGTAGACATAATTACAATTATTGTCATATATTTTCCCCTCTACTTTAGAGTTAATTACAAACCCAAAGTACAGTGTGTCACTGTTTTTTTCCCCCTACCTCTACCACACTCCTCCCTGTCGCTGCTAGGCCTACCGTAGCATCCTTTCTCACAGCACTGGTATTGGCAGACCAGGAGTGTCTGGCTGCACTGATTCCAGCAACATCCTGGTTAATGAACACAGTATAGGATGTAAACATTGCAGCAAAATGTTTTCTAACTGACTGCGCTCAACATTGGAATACACATGAGTACAATTAAGTAACAACAGTAGCACAAAAGGGAATCGAATATATAGCAAAAAAACTATAAATAGTAGCAGCAGTAATAGTTGAGTGTGTGTGTGCCAGCAGATTTGTACGTTTTTAAATCCTTTGATATATAGTTATTTGTGAATTAAAGTATGCTAAAGTGTTGCTAGTGCTGCATGTGCATTTGTGTGTGTGTGGTGTAAAGGCATGTGTGTGTGTGTGTGTGTGTGATCTGTGTGTGACAACCATGCACAGGTTCCTCCTATCATAAGGGTTAATTAATTAGAGCCACAGACAGTATTAAGAAACTGTGGCAGCATTTGTTGGGTGTGTCTCTCTCATTGCCGTCTTCCTACCTCCATGACACTTGACTCTGCTGCAGCAGCTGAGCTGTCTGCACTGGGTCCAGAAACATTCTAGTTTTGAATAGATGAACACACGATTCAGACAAGGGAGAACATAAGCAAGCCAATGGCTCATATTACATCATCTAACTATTGCATAGATAGTGCCTGTAACAGAAGCCTACAGTATGTTCCACCCTACCTAAAGATTTATTACATACTGTAACCTATGCATGTATTTAATGTTTTACTTTAATATATGACTAGCTACGTATTCAGAGTTCACTACAAATGCCTACAGTACTATGGCTATTGCTATAGGTTTTTGACATGTTAAGACTATATTGCTAGTAGCCTACAGCAGTCTGTATACCCGGCCTAAATCCCACGTTATCTGCTGATAAGCAATGACATTTTAAAATATACGGGGGTTCTACGCTAAGCTTACAACTGTTTAACACAGTGTAGGTTACTGTCAAAAACTGGCAGAAGTAGCGTGAATTACATGAAAATGACTTGAGCAGTATATTTTCTGTTTTCTTCTTACCTCCTCTACTGCACTACTGTCCTCCGCTGCAGCAGCCGAATTTAAACCTTTTGAGAAGATTTCGGTTAATTTTATGCATTTGGCAGCGTCGGATTTAAGAGCCCTTTTTTTGCTTTCTCGAAGCTTTTCTGCACTGCCTTTCCTTTTTTTACGGTCCATCATCTGACAATTAGCTCGTTTTGCACTTATGACGTGCTTGATTTTGATTATGTCCGCGTAACCTCTGGTTGGGTCAGTCGGCCCATCTCGAAACCAGCCAGCCGTCGCCGACTGGGCCAAATGCTTAACATTTATTATGATTTTTATTATTATCATCATATTAAAATCTTGCAAGCGATAAAAGCTGCCAGCCTGTAAAAACAATGTATTTATATATATTAACATTTTTTTTTTTTTTTTTTTAAATCTGACCGGCCCACATTTAAAAAATGGTCCGGCCCTTCTGGCATTTGCCAGAATTGCCAGATGACCAATCCGCCCCTGCTTCTTGCATTCCATTGCAACTTTAGTATTATTAATATTATCACCCTACACATGAAATCTCTTGACTTGCTTGCATCCTAAGTTCATAATTTACCTCCTTCCACTTGCCCATATGATGTTCTGCTGCTTTCACAAACACCAGAATCCTTTCTGTTTTTGATTTTTTCAAATGTTGCATTTATTACTCCTGCAATGAAAGTGACTTCTTTCTTATTCTCTATCCATGCATTTCTATTACCTTGCTGTCCATTTACTTTCCCTTGCCTCTTTATTACCTCTTCCCTCCTTATTATGTTTTTCCTGTCCAGCCAAATGAACTGCTTCAGCATATGATACCTTTTTGTTTAGCCTTATTTGCTGCATCTCCACCTCTTTTTTAAGTACTTCACATCCACAATTAGCTTCACTGTGCTCCGACCATGACTTTTGCAGCCAATACGAACGACTGATTTCTTGTCATCATGTTCGATGACGATCCCGATCATTTAAGCTTTATATAAGTGATATGTAAGCTCTCTGTTGACTGTCACTATTAACCTTTTTTTTCCAGATAAAAGAATACCAAAGATGTTGTATTGCTTGTATTATTTACAGTAATGTTGTATATTGTTGTTTGAACTGAGAATCAAATAAATAAGCATAACATATATTCATTTTACAATGAACATTTTAATAGGCCTTTAAAAACAGAGCTTTTCCCTCAAATTCAATTAGTACAGATTCTGTTTCCTTTTCTCTACTCCTTTCGTCATTATTCTTACTTTTCACTGTGCCATTTCTCACTTTTAAGTTTTCCACTAGTTCCCTTACATTAACATTAATGGGAACACCATAGATCACCCCCTTGCGCCCATTCTTTTCCCCCAACTCTAGCCACCTTAAGGACCTTAACTTTTCCAACATTTGCCAGTTTTCTAGCCTTTTCCATTTGGACTTTATTATTGCATTCAAATTAGCAAGTGCCCATCTCCTAGAATCCTCGCATATTTCACTTCTCCAATATATCCTTTAATGATTTTTGTTAATTTAATCCGGTCTAACAACTACATTCATTTGACCCTCTTACGTTACTTTCTCTTTCTCTTCACTTCCTTCACTTTACGATGCTGGGTGTTTCTTTTTTTCTTCCTTTGCGGGCTTTTTCCATTCTTTCTCTTTCCCATGATTTCCCACTCATTTATTCTTCTCTCATATTCTTCATTGCAAACCATACTATTACTCTTACTGTCCGAGCATCGTTTCAGACCTATAGAGGCCATCGGTCGATAATCCCAGTCCAAGTTCCTTGCAGTACATAAATGTACTATATTTACAATACCTGAACTTCAACGTCCTCGGTCTTCCCAAGTTTGTTATATTTTGACTCTTCGGTAGTCAGTCCTCAAAATAACTTGTGGCAACAGCAATGCGTCAGTCCTCTACCCTAAGAGCTTCAGACTTGTCTACTCCCAGACTAGTCTCTGCCAGCCATGTTTTGATCCAGACTTTCAGTACTCTTTCAGAAGATGCGTAATAGTGCCTCCTACTGTACAAGAGTGAAAACACAGAAAGCTGGAAAATTCTGTCAGTGGTGGGGAAAGAGTTAAACAGACATTTACTTGTAAATCATTAGTACAAATAAAGGCAGCTATGTGATACTTTTCAGTTGAATCAACCAGTTGTACCAGTTTTTCTTTTTTGTAAAAGCAAAATGCTTAAAAATTCACATTCACGGTAATAACTTTAACTCACTCCTTTAAAGACAATGTCTGCTTTAACAGTAACTCACTTGATTAGGTGAATAGAGGTGTTGGCATTATAATAAAACATTATGTGTTGTTTAAAAAAAAAATCCAAATGAATCATGTGTGTTTTAATGTGGATTATTTCTTCGAGGTATTGTATTCTCCAGTTTGTTGCATTGAGCTGTGTCCTGTTCTACTGTAAACTGAGGGAATTGGGAGTGTGTGTGTCTCACTGCTGCCCTCTTCAGTCAGGAGAAATGGTGCGTCTGCGCAGGCAGCTGCATGTCAGGCATTTGAGGATGCTCATGGTGATGTGCATAAGAGAGCCGAAGTTAAAAAGCAGGTTGTAGAAAGTGTGCACTGAGAGTCCTCCGGTCTCGTCTGCGTATTTCATGGCCACAATGGGCGTATAGAGGCTGTTGGTCAGATTCCGGAATCGGGGTCGGCTGGATTCAATCACTTTCTTGGTACACTGGATTGTGGGTAATTAAGAAGAGAATAATAAATTGTGACAGGTTAGGTGTTTAAACGAAAATCTGTGGAGATTTAAAGGGTAGTGAAGGCAAATTAGAGCTTGCAATTTGTAATGCAATGAATTTATAGCGTTCATATGTTTGCAGTTTAACAGTGACACATACTTTAGCAATGTCCTCAGGGGTTTGTCCCAATGCCTCAAAGATATCAATGGATGATGGTATGTACACATCCTTGAAGTATCTGACTGTGTCTGCATCTGCTCCAGGATATTCCATCTTGGCCACCTCTTCCATCATCTTTGTTTCAAACTCTGTATGCACTGGGCCTGGCTCAATCAGAGATAGTCTAGGAGAACAGAAGGAATGCTACATTAGCACTATAGCACTCTTTAATGCCAATAAGATGGATTATAAAAAGCCTTTTTACACCAAGTCTGATGAGCACAAGAGGTTTATAAATAAATCAGTCAATTAATCTTCAGAATAAATCTCATAATAGGCATTTTAATGAGAATAAAGTCATAAGTTTTCTCTAAGTCACCTTTTCTCTAAAAACAATATTTGAAGGCATTTAGTGAAAATTATTTTTTTTCCCAGTTGAGAGATATTTCCTGTATTTCTGCTGTAATTATAGCAAAACAGCTTATTCTAAAACATTTTTATTAACAGAAATTGGGAGTGTTGATATATTTAATTAATTAACCACAACATATTTTGTGATTCCAGAAGTTTCAAGAACTGTATGTTCTTCAGTAAAAACAATAGTTACTATGGGATAAGATTTTAGTGCGCATCTTGATTTTTATTTTTGAGGATTATGAGATTATTTTCAATGGCACATGGCATTAAACCAGTGTTGTAAGTGTAACTAAATGACATGAGGATAATATACTTATACAATATTTTGTAATTTGCTGAAAAAAAAAAACGAAATAAAAGAAACCCCTCACATTTATCATCACAGATCATAGCAATCTGATATTTCATTGATATGTTCATTGTTATGGTTTTAAACCTTGTTCTTTTTTCATGCCGGAAATTTAGGCTTGACATGTTAGTGCGCATCTTGATTTTTATTTTTGAGGATTATGAGATTATTTTCAATGGCACATGGCATTAAACCAGTGTTGTAAGTGTAACTAAATGACATGAGGATAATATACTTATACAATATTTTGTAATTTGCTGAAAAAAAAAAACGAAATAAAAGAAACCCCTCACATTTATCATCGCAGATCATAGCAATCTGATATTTCATTGATATGTTCATTGTTATGGTTTTAAACCTTGTTCTTTTTTCATGCCGGAAATTTAGGCTTGACATACATAGGCCCCAAATCGTAAGACTTTGGATCACTTACTTCACATTAAACTTCAGCAGCTGCACAGCCATACTCTCACAGAAGCCCTCTATGGCGAACTTAGAGGCCGTGTAGACATCATTGAATACCACACCTGCGGATAAGTTCAACAGAGACATATTCAGTGATAATGTCATTGTTCTGCTGCCCTCCCAAGGTGGCCCAAACCATGTGTGCCATATCTGGCTGTCATAATGCTCTTCAGCTAAGTGCATAACTCTGAATGGCTCTATTGTCCCTCTGACTGTCGAGCATTCAGCTGTGTGACACAGAAGGTTTGGTGTGTCCGTCCTACCCTGCAGGCCCATTACGCTGCTCATGACGATAATGTGGCCGGATCGCCTCTTCTTCATGTCTGGCATGACCTCTTTTATCATGCGCACAGTTCCGAAGAAGTTGGTCTCAAACACTCTCTTCATCTCATCCATGCTGATGCTCTCCACAGGGCCCAGCAAACCCACACCTGCATTATTAACTGGAAAATCAGAGAGGAAACATGGGTGGTTATGGTCTTGACTGTTCCCTGAGGCTCTAGGCTAGTATTGATTTTTGGTGACCACATATCATTCAGTTAACATCAGTCAGCACACACTTATTCTAGTTTCTATCAAGAATGTCTTGTCTCTGGTCATTTGTAGTAGTATTTTATCAATTTATCAGCAATATCAATTTATCAAATTAAATTTGATACATATTATCAATGTATCAAATTATGTTACATTGTTACACTGAACAGTTTTTACCTCTGCTGAAATGTGTTCATAGGCAGAAAAAAACAGATTTTATTTGGTCTATCCAACTCAATTCCTTTTTTTGTAGTCTGAACAGGCTAAAAACACATGCAATCCAATTTGTATAAGCCCGATGCAAGCCTTCGAATGTCGACTCATTTGAAATCCTATTAAAGATTTTTGTTAATGCGTTCGAGTCTGAACAGTCAAATAGGATTTGATTGGATTTGTGTGTCTTTTTTATTCGTCATGTGACGGGTTAATACAATAGGTGTTTTGTCAAGAACAAAAACAACAGGTGGTCATTATGTGACCATTGTAATCACATCATGCAATCATTGATTTCATGTGTTCATTGTTAACTAACTGCATGATTTGTATAATCTTATAACTGTACATTTATGTCATAAGGACATTACTTTGACAAAGTCATCTCTGATAACAGATCTCTCTTATTTGTAATGTAGAAACATTCATTTTCTGTGAAGCTGCTTTGAAACGATATGTATTGTGAAACGTGCCAAAAAATAGAATTGATAGTGAACCCCTGTGAAAAAGAAGTGTACTTATATCATATATCTTTAATATATTAAAAACTGTACTTGCAGATAGCATAATATTAATGAAATTAAGTACAATTAAAGAGTGCACTTTTTATTAATGTTTCACAATTATGTACACTTTTAAAATTTCTTATCATTTCAAGTATTTAAGGTACATTTCAAATCATTGTTTTAATAATATTTTGTTGTGCTTAAAAATGTAAATTAAAATGTTGATGTGTTGACATTTTAAAGCACATGTAAAGTACTTGATTAGTAATTTAACTGTTACTCATTATCATCTATATCATTTCTGTAATAAGTACTCTTTTTAAAAAGTATCCTAAATGGTACTTCTTTTTCTCAAAAGAATGGGCAATCTTGATGGGCAAGTTTAATAAAAGACCACAGAGCATTTCAAATGCGTTTGATTTTAGCAAACCCAGGACAGTTAACTTACACGATCACATGAGTCACTGCTCTTTTTGCGACTCCATAATGCTCTCTTATAGGGATAGTTCACCTAAAAACTAACTCGCCTTCAAGTTGTTCCAAACCTGTTTCTGCTGAACACAAAAGAAGATCTTTTGAAGATCAGTTTCTGGTCCCTATTGACTACCATAGTATTTTTTTTCATACTATGGTAGTCAGTGGGGACCAACAATTGTTTAATTGATTACCAACATTCTTCAAAATATCTTCTTTTGTGTTCAGCAGAAGAAAGAAATTCATACAGGTTTGGAACAACTTGAGGGTGAGTAAATGATGACAGAATTTTCTTTTTTGTGTGAACTATCCCTTTAACTGTACAGTTTCAGTGTATTTTATTGATTGTAATGAATGATAACAAATGATAATGAAACATAGTCAATGGCAAAACATCCTTTGCTAAACTCTTGCAAGGTGAAACTACGCAGGTTTGCCTCATTGCTATTGCAACCAGTGTTTATTTTTTTTTTATACAAGCCCATTTTTTTGAACAGCGCAAATAAAAATTTGGATTTCCCCTGCAGTGTGAACAAAGCCTATATGAGGTCAAATGCATTCTGCACTCACTGAGAATGTCGATGTGGCGGTCCTTGACACTGTCAATACATTGCCTGACTGAGTCATCACTGCACACATCCAAAGACAGCAGTGCCAAGGTCTTTCCATATGTGTCACCCGCCGCTTCCAGCAGCCGGTCTTTCTTTCTCAGGTCTCTCATAGTGGCAATAACTTCAAGACAAGTGACAGAAAATCCTTTTGTCATCAACAATCCACAATCACACAAAAATTAAAGACTGATATCTACAGAGGTTTTATTTAGAGCTGAATAATGGCACTATTGTCTTTCAAGAGCTGCTTTACAGCAGAATTGGAATTTGTCTCAGATTTGCATCATCGATTCTGTTAATTTTCTATTTATAACCCTGAAGCCCCTTTAAAACAACCTGTATTGTTTAAAGTTCTATATAAATAAAGGTGATCTGAGTTGACTCTTAGACGCTTTGTCCTAAAATCACCGCAGGAGATTGCAGTTTGATTTAATTTGATCCCTTATATCTTTTTTTAGCGCTGACATATATGCTGACCCAAACAAAGCACTCAAGTCTAATCAGAGGTAAGTGTTGCTTAATTAAACTATGGCTGAAAGATAAACTGAAGAGATTAACATTTTGATGCACTTTGCACTTTGAACACCTGAGGGGACACTGACCTAAATCAAGCGCCCATCCCAGATTTACTAATAAGCTTGCTGAACATCATTCAACTGTAATTCTTGTAGTTGGATTTGGAGTTATCAGTGTTGTCCTTATAAAAACATTAGAAACCCAGTCGACAGTGTGACATCAGCGATCAGCTGTAATGCCATGCCGACTATTATAGAGACATACACAACCATTCAAAAGTTTAGGGTCAGTACAATAAAAAAAGGAAAAAAAGAAATTAATACTTCTGTTTACAGTGTTACAAAAGATTTATATTCTTATAAATGCTGTTCTTTTTAAACTTTCTATTCATCAAAGAATCCTGGGGGGGGGGGGGACCCTTCAGTTTTCACAAAAATATTAAGCAGCACAACTGTTTTTAACATGGATAATAATAATATTAACACTTTCTTGAGCAGTAAATCAACACATTAGAATGATTTCTGAAGGATCATGTGACACTGAAGACTGGAGTAATGATGCTGAAATTTCAGCTTTGCATAAATTAAATTTTAAAATAGATTACAATAGAAAACAATAGGTTTTTTTTTGCAGTTAAATTGCAATATTGTTTCATAATTATTTGACTGTATTTCTGATTACAAGGGAGAGCATGAGGGGCTTCTTTCAAAAACATTTTAAATATCTTACAGACCCCAAATTTCTGAACGGTAGTATTTATAATGTATATATCTCTCTAGCGTGTAACTTTGTATTACAGCACTTGTCGACACTGAAGACTGGAGTAATGATGCTGAAAATTCAGCTTTGCATAAATTAAATTTTAAAATAGATTACAATAGAAAACAATAGGTATTTTTTTGCAGTTAAATTGCAATATTGTTTCATAATTATTTGACTGTATTTCTGATTACAAGGGAGAGCATGAGGGGCTTCTTTCAAAAACATTTAAAATATCTTACAGACGCCAAATTTCTGAACGGTAGTATTTATAATGTATATATCTCTCTAGCATGTAACTTTGTATTACAGCACTTGTCATGTTACTGCCTCCTTAGCATAAATCGCTTTGTTGTGTTCCTCATTTGTAAGTCACGTTGGATAAAAAAGTTTCTATTCTAAAAGTTTCTACTAAATAAATAAAGATCATTCAACTTGAACTTCAACATTTACATCATAGGCTTACTTTGCTTCTTTGACGCTGACAGGAATTCGTTTAGCAGTGTCTGTCTCTGTGATGTTTGATTTGCTGATTAAATCATCTCTGATTTTACAGATAAGGCTGAGGAGCCTCTGTAGCGGATCAAAGTGTTGAAGCGTCATTCATTCGTCTGTCAACAGACAGCATCCATGATCAGTCACAGCCCAGCTGCTGTTGACAAGTGCCAGTAAGCATGAGGAGACTGTCATGCATCAGTAAGGTGATGATGGAAACACAGCTGCTAGGAAATCTGCATTCCTGTCTTCCTGATTTCACGTGTATATATAAAGCATAATCTGTACTTGATGAGAGTAGAAATTAATTCTTACGACACACAAAGCCTGTGTGGCCAACCTAGGCCACAACTTAAATGTGTTTGCGAGAACAACCGCCTCATTGCTAAAGCTGTTGTTTTAGAGTAAGACTTGAGGCAGCTTAAACTTTCTTGAATGAGCCGCTCTGTCTTGTAATTGGATTTTTTGGCTTCTTTGAAGTTGGCATATATCACTGCTCCTCATTATAACCAGAACCAATGAAAAGTTTAATCTCAGGGGAGTTAAAAAATTCCACTGTTGCAATACTCTTCAAATGAGAACAAAGTTCAAACGGAATTCATTTAAAAGATGAAAAAGAATGAAAGAAATGTGTGGATGGAAAAGTTCCTATTCCGATAGTGTTCCATTTTAACTTTCCCTTTCGTGTATTAAAATAAGGGGACTTCAACAGGGGGTCTGTAGCGGTACCTCAGGGGGTCTGCCATACTGTTAAAATTACAATATGATAACTGTAACCAAGACTAAAGAAGCTTTGTTTAATTGTCCTGTACACATTAAAACACATAAGGTCAAATTAAAGTGTAATGTAGAAGTATATCAATGAGAGTACAGTAATCATCATGCTAACATAATGTGCTACTTTATACATGTCAGACTTATCCCGCAATCCACCAAGGGCCTGAAAAAGGTTGAAGACCCCTGGTGTAAACCAAACGCATTGTATTTGACTGACATTAATGAGTCTCTGGATGTAGCTGAGTAGGAGATAACAAATGTCCAATGGTTTTGCCCTGCTCAGAGTGCAGATGAAGTCTTCAGACGACCCTCGCTTTAGAGCCCTCACTTGTACAGGTCTCAAACTTTGTCCCTCTCCCAACACTCATTTCAGTGTGTAAACTATGGGCGCATTAGACACGCCACTAAACCAGGGCAGAGGTCTACAATTCACAGCCATAAAGGGAGCTTTGTACTGGAGAAGTCACTTGAAAGAGAACTGGCAGTCTCTTTATGATCTCCGCCTGGCAAGCGGTATCCTCGCGGAGCCGTACCCTGGAAACTGCGCTTTCACATGATAACAAAGAGCCTTTGGGTTCAACTAGACAAAAGTGAATATGATCTTGCGGTTGGGATGAGGAGACAAACGGATTCTCAAATATACAGCGTGTTATGTAAAGAAAATGTCCAACAGTTGCGTTACAAAATAAGACTTGTATGCTATCGATTAATACCGACTGCAAAAATGTGTAAACTTCTAGAATCTACAATCTACGAACGTTTTGAAATATTCTAACCAAAAATAGAACGTTCTATAGACGTTTGAGCGCTGAAGGAATTGGAAGGCAAATGAGCGCGTTTACCATGGTAACGCTTCTGTTCGTCTCTGGCCAGCAGCACTGCGATCCGCAGTCCGATCCCGGAGGAGCAGCCGGTGATCAGCACCGCTTTCTGCTCGCCGCCACTCGCCATGGCAGCTCCTGTCTCAGCGGCGAGCTGTATCAGCGGACTTGAAAAAACTTAAAGCGGATCATGCAACTCGGCGCTCATGTGAGCGGGTTATGCAGTCACATGGCAGACAGAATCGATTAGTTAAAGGAGGACGTAAACACGCATGCTTACTTACGTGAGCATCAGCGTTTACTGTACTGCTTTGAAAAACAAACAGATTCACGCAGTCAGATGCATCGCGAGCTGTGGGTGCAAAGGGGAGAGAGGTGTGTGTGTTTTGGGGAGGGGGCGGGGGTCTAAGGCGAGAAAAAATAAATAAAACAACAAACATTTAAAATGAAACCATTTTTAATTCAATTCATATTAATTGTTAATTACATCTCACTTTCACGCCTTCTGGTCTGTTAGTTCAGTATACTAACAGGAAATTATATTTTATTATATTATATACTATAATATAATGTAATATAATATCATACTATACTATAATATATATATTATTGTAAAGTATAATAAAGTGAGTTTGGTTTTGGTTTGCCATCCTCCACTTATAGTGGTATTGCTGATTGAATTCATCATTCTGTTTTTAAAGCATAGGCCTATTTTTTTGTGATATTGCACTCAGTTTTGATGCAGATGGCTACGTTTTTTTTTTAATTAGTAGAATCATTTTAGTTGTAATATTTTCAGTGAAAGAGTGAATATAATGACTATGTTCTACACTCATATGAGAAGCTTCTCAGTAGTTATGTTAGTCAGTACTGCCACCTGCTGGTAAAACTTAATACAACACATGCAGCTTTAAAGGGGTCATATGATGCGATTTCAAGTTTTCCTTTCTCTTTGGCAGAGGTGGGGGCAAGTCACACATGTTCAAGTCTCAAGCAAGTCTCAAGTCCCTACCATCAAGTCTCAAGTCACAGTACAAACAAATCAAGCAAGTCAAGTCAAGTCAGTGGCTCACCTCAAGCAAGTCAAGTCGAGTCCTGCTAAGGATCAAGTCAAGTCACAGTACCAAACAGGAACAAATATTTTTTTTTCTTATTAATTTTTCCTCAGAAATTAACTTAATTATACATTTTAAATAATAATGTTTTAAATATAACATTTTGAATATGAGGTAATTCTGACTTTGCTATGACAATCTGGCACTTCTGAATCAGCTACTGTTTTGTTATTAGTTTAATTATTTGCTATTGACTGTTCAAATGCGGAGTTTTGCACATCGTGTGTGTGTGTGTGTGTGTGAGAGAGAGAGAGAGACAGGGTCACATCAGTCAGCTGTCTTAACCGTGGCTTGTGTACTGCAAACACATACCAGCTTCATCACTGTGTCTGTCACGCGACTCTGTTCCCCTTTCGGGGCTCTGTCTTTACATTTATTTTGAAAGATGAAGCTCGCGATTATGGTAAGGGGCGTTACATTTCTGACGAGTGCTTGCGGTGTTCGGCCAATCACAATGCACTGGGTCAGCTGGCCAATCAGAGCAGACTGCGCTTGTCGGAAGGAGGGACTTTGTAGAAAACGAAGTGTTTGAGAGAGGCGGGGCATAGAGGACCTACAATAATGTACAGTATTTGAAAAATAATGTGTTTTTTGAACATTAAACCATGTCAACATATTCTGTTACACCAAATACACAAAATAATGATATTTAAAAAAACGTCATATGACCCCTTTAATAACTCTTAAAGTTATTAAAAGATTTTTTTAAAAGATGATTAGAAAATCTTTGGTTGTGATGGAAATGTTGTCAAGGACAAAGAGGGACATGGTTTTTGGAAAGACACACACACACACACACACACACATATGGTTTTGAGAAAAATATAAATATATATATATGTGTGTGATCATCGTTTTAAATATATAATTCACATAATTAACATTCAAATAATTAAAAAAATGGCAAAATAAAAATCGATCCATAAAAGATATTTGAAAATTAGACAAAAATAAGTGATTAAGGCATAACGTAAATTAAATTTTGTAAGCCAACAATATAGTGTCCATGACAACATAAATATTCAGAAATGTACAGTGAAACTTAACTTTTAGAGAAGCTAGAAAATGTGAATCATCCTTGCCTGTGTAAAACTTGCCACAGTCATGCAGAGGTGCTCTGGGTGTTTGCCAGGGATTTTCTATGCTGTTGTGAAGGTGTTGTGGATGGTTACAAGGGCGTGGTGGTTGCTAGGGGGTTCTGTAGAGTTAGAGTCACTGTAGAGGTTTGTTTTTTGGCTGAAGTCAAAAGAGCCCACCCCAAGTCTCTATAAAACTGTGGTCCCAATATAGCTTAAGACTCAAGATTTAAGACTATGGCTTAAGATTTTTCATTCACTGGACTAGAGTCATATAGAAAGGTAATAGACAAGTCACATAAAATGAGGTATCTTTTATGTCCATAACACAAACAGTGCAGGTAACAGTATGTGTCAGCATTTATGCATATGTATCAGGGATGGGTGACTGCAGCTATTTAGTAGGCTCATTACCTCCACATTGAGGCAGCTTTTTAAATCTATTGGTCCTTAATTGAATATTGTGATACCATTTGCCAGAAGGTGTGAGTGAAATCAGTCTATATCTAAGGTCTTTAAGAATAGATCTGGTCATCTAACTAAAGTCTCTGTCAGCAAACTAAAGATGTTTCGGCAGCTCATATGCAGTAATGACCTCCGCTGACTTGATTGCATTGTTCAGCACAGCGCTTCAGGGCACAGCAGCTCTCATACCAGGTTGTGCAATCACAATGCTCTTGAAGATATTGTCTGTGACTGTGACATATGTTGTCATACCAACCCATTTAAACTGTTTTTTTGGAGAATTAGACCGTTAGAGTTATGTTGTTTGCACCATAATACCCATGTGATGACCAGTGGTGTGACCCTTTCCACTGCAGTTACATGGATGTGTCTCCTCCCTGATGTTTCCTATAATCTATGATCATCTCCTTAATCTGCTTCACAAGCAGGATTTCAACCCCTTTATATGTATATGATCCTAGTAATTTTTGGCAGGTTTTCTTATAATCATAGGTTGGGATGTATAGTGGGGAAAAGTAAGCAGAAGAGCACTTGAAGCATAGGCATACAATTATCCTCAAAAGTGTATAAATGGTACCTATAGACTTCCTAATATTATCAGTGATAGCATGTAGGTCCAACAATCTGGGGATTTAAAAACATTCTTATGAACTTTTTCACTCTAATTGTAGGGAAGTTAATAGTTATGATTAAGACTTTGACACAAATGTTCTTCCAGGATAAACAAAATATATTGATCCAGGCCGTACTTGGAAAATCGTAGGCACTGTAGGAATCTAGTCTGGTTTCATCTGTTTTACATAATTTACATAATACATAATCCATCATTTGGAAGTCACACTCTACCTCTGAATAGGAATATGTTGCGTACTTAAGTTCTTCCCTTGTAAAAGTGTGATGAATTGTGCTGAATGTGCACAAGTAGTGTACTTCAAGCCCTAAAAGTTTTTTTAAACTGCACTCGCAGATAATAGAATATTATGTTTTAGTAATTTTTTTGTTGTGCTTTAAAGAAGTATACTTATTTTGTAAGTTGACTATCATACAGCACATGTAAAGTACTTGATTAGAATTTTAAATGTAATTTGATATTCCATATTACATTTAAAGTTAATATATTATAACTTTATAATTATAAGTGTATTTAAGCACATCATGTACAAGTTTCAATAGAAATGACATTAAAGTATATTTTAGTTTATGTATGCTAATGTGTTTATGTAGTTAAGTATGCTAAAGTGTTGTTTATTTTTTCACAAAGGTTGTGTTATCATTCAGAAACAGGGCCAGAACCCCAGCAGAATTTGACCTGATTACATGTCACAGGTATAGTGAAAATGTCCTTTTCTGAAAACAGTTTAAAGCGATTCTTTGGCAAGGGGATTAGATGTCAGGTGAGTCGCAATTTGGACATCACTGGGAGGTGTCAAAATGCGGAAAATAAGAATGAAAAGCGCTAATGCAGAGGTCACACATGTTTGGGCACGTTGACTATGTTGTGACCACAGCTGCAAGCATAAAGCAGGTTTGTAACTGAAGAAATGAGACTAACAAACAAAGTTTTATATTTTAAAGTAAAAAAAAATAGTCCAAAAGTAAAATCTTTAGCTTTAACTAGCCATACAGGCAGGACTACAAAATATCCGCTCTGCAGTTTTCTGCTATGACACTTAGCATAACAGATTAGCTTGGGTTGATGGGGAGGATCGAGTTTGATGCTTTGCATATCTGCTCTGTGGAGTCTCAGTTTGTTTACAGAATGCTGATACACCACAGGCCTCACTGTTTGTATTTATTGATTTCTGTCAGGCCTTTTAAAGTTTCTTCCTGAGGGCAGGCATAGTTTTCCTAGCATGGATTCCTGGCCTGCTCCAACCCTCTCAGGATCAGCCCTCATCCTACATACTGACAGAGTTACACACTGGACACCAGTTTAGCCTTACAGCCAGAATGCAGCCACAAAACACACAAGTTCATGACAAAATGGAGAATAGAGAGGTTGAGAGAAAGGAGAAATAAATTAGAATACATATTTTAGACCACACCATATAAAAACTTTGTTGTGAATTGTACTACTTTCACATGTAAACATAGAAATATATGCTAATAGTGAATTACTGTGTCCTTGTTTTGAGAGTTGACGACAGTCTTGCTATTGTAAACTAAAACATTGAAAAATTGTTTTGGTAATTGAAATAAGCTTATGTAAAATAAAATATAAATATTAGATGAAAAACTTAATTTTTTAATTAAGAATTAGAATTAGAACCTCGGTGTAACGATTGCCTACGGAGAGGAGCGAGGAACGAGGAGAACGCAGGAGAATCACAATCAACAGTCTTTTAATAATCCACACAGAGGAACAGGAGACGGGAGGGACTTGGAGCAGGAGGAGCCAAGGAGGGCCCAGGCCACAGCCATGACGGCGACCCACGGTGGAGCCGACGGAGGGAGCAGCCATGGAGGAGGAAGGGCTGACGACTCCAGGGGGCCGGCCAACGGCGGCAGAGCAGGTGGCGGAGGAGCCAGAGGCGGAGATGGAGAGCCGATGAGCCAGGGCGACCGGTAGGATCCGGAGGGTCAAGGCGGAGCAGATGGCGGCGGGGATCCAGAAGGCTGCAGTGGAGCCAGAGTGACAGAGGACCCAGGTGGAGCCGAAGGAATGGAGGAGCCTGACAGAGCCGGAGGGATGAAGAGACGAGGCGAAGCCGGAGGAGTGGAGTCCCGAGGTGACAGATGGTCGACCACGCCCTCATCCTACATACTGACAGAGTTACACACTGGACACCAGTTTAGCCTTACAGCCAGAATGCAGCCACAAAACACACAAGTTCATGACAAAATGGAGAATAGAGAGGTTGAGAGAAAGGAGAAATAAATTAGAATACATATTTTAGACCACACCATATAAAAACTTTGTTGTGAATTGTACTACTTTCACATGTAAACATAGAAATATATGCTAATAGTGAATTACTGTGTCCTTGTTTTGAGAGTTGACGACAGTCTTGCTATTGTAAACTAAAACATTGAAAAATTGTTTTGGTAATTGAAATAAGCTTATGTAAAATAAAATATAAATATTAGATGAAAAACTTAATTTTTTAATTAAGAATTAGAATTAGAACCTCGGTGTAACGATTGCCTACGGAGAGGAGCGAGGAACGAGGAGAACGCAGGAGAATCACAATCAACAGTCTTTTAATAATCCACACAGAGGAACAGGAGACGGGAGGGACTTGGAGCAGGAGGAGCCAAGGAGGGCCCAGGCCACAGCCATGACGGCGACCCACGGTGGAGCCGACGGAGGGAGCAGCCATGGAGGAGGAAGGGCTGACGACTCCAGGGGGCCGACCAACGGCGGCAGAGCAGGTGGCGGAGGAGCCAGAGGCAGAGATGGAGAGCCGATGAGCCAGGGCGACCGGTAGGATCCGGAGGGTCAAGGCGGAGCAGATGGCGGCGGGGATCCAGAAGGCTGCGGTGGAGCCAGAGTGACAGAGGACCCAGGTGGAGCCGAAGGAATGGAGGAGCCTGACAGAGCCGGAGGGATGAAGAGACGAGGCGAAGCCGGAGGAGTGGAGTCCCGAGGTGACAGATGGTCGACCACAGACCAAGGCGGAGCTGGAGGGACGAAGGAGCCCGGCGGAGCCAGTGGACTGATGGGCCACGGCAGAGAGGAGGGAGCTAGGAGCCATGGTGGAGCCGCTGGGTCGACGGGCCGAGGCGGAGTCCGGGATTCAGAGGCTGGAGGCGGAGGACAGGGATTCTCCAGCCACGGTGACGATGGAGGATGGCAGACCTGCGGAGCTCGCACCGTACTGATGGTGGGCTGAGGGCGAGCAGAGGGGCTGCCAGATGATAGCGGTGGAGGAGGCAGGAGCAGGCGGGTGGGCAGGCATTTGTGAGCCTCCGGGCTTTCAGGGCTAAACTCTGGAACAGGAGCCCTCTCTGGGGGGGACAGGGAAACCGGAGCCCCCTCTGGGCAGGACGTGGGAACAGGAGTGACAGAGAGCTCTGACCAAGGAGGGAGGAGAGGGGGCAGGTCGGCATATAAGTCCTCCAATTCTCCTCCAGGGTTGCACAGTGCCAGATCCAAAATTAGCTCACCCTCAGCCCTGATGCAGTGGGCGGAGCTCCTCTCTGCAATCTTACTGGCCACGGCTTTCTCCCTTGTGGCGGGCGTGGTAGCCGGCTATCGCACCTGGTCTGATGTCATCAGCAGCTCCGGCTCCGCGGCGATCCTCAGCTCTGTCGCTCCTTGCGGCGATGACTCGTCGGTTGTGGCGGGCTTGGGCTCTCCGTCATCGGTGGGCTCGGGCTTCAGCTCCACGCAGTGGGGAGATGGTGGGCTGGGCTCTGGGTTGGAAATAGAACTGCCGAGATTCTCCTGGGAACAGACAGGGAACGAAGATTTGTTTCTCGCCAGTGTCCACTCCACAAAGTCGGTGAAATTCGCTCGAGGACCATCCTCGGACGACGGCGCTCTGCACGCGGTGTTCAAACTGGCATCGTAGAAAGCACAGAGCACATCGTCCAGGTAGCTGGTGAGACTCGCGAGGACCAGGAACAGTCTGGTATGGCCCTCAAGCAATCTCTCCCCCTGCTCCAGCAGGAGGAGGAGGTATTTAGGATGGACGAGGGGATCCATGAGGAACAACGGAAACAAAAAACACTGGGTAAAACGGAGAAAAAAAACGGAGGGGGAAACTCGGACGTTAGACACCGGACCGAAAGCAAGGGGCAGACCACTATAAATACAACTCAACGAGGTAATAACCGAGACACACCTGGGATCAATGAACACAATCAGAACAGGAACAGGAAGAACCAAATATGGGCACATGAGGGAGAAAACACACACAAAACAGGTCCATAATTCTGACACTCGGCAACTAACTGAAATAAATACATTTATGTTGAAGAGCTTAAACTACTAAAACTGAAATGAAAATTAATTAAAGCTATATAGAAATATTAAAAGAAAAAGACTAAAATTAAAATGAAAGCTTAAAATATAGAAATACTATGATAGTACACTGTAAAAATGATTTTTCAACAGATTACTGCATGTGTTTGTTTTATAAGAATACTAATTCAGTCTTTCTGCTTCAAAATTTCAAGTTTAATTCAATGTGTTAAATATATTCTTTGTAATTTACTAGCAATTTCTAAATAAAAAAATTTTTCAGTGTACAGTGTATATAAATTATACTGAAATAAGCCAGGTTGACAAATGTTTAGGGCATATTATACATCTCTTTATATTCTAAAATTCATTGGGAAGGAATAATAATAATAATAATAATATCATATATGAAGTTGAGAAGTTTGTTCCTCATTTATAGTTTATCCAACTGAAGGAAATGCAATACAGCTGAATGTAGAGGTTAATACAGCCCATCAACATAGGTTTTATTAATGCGTGCAGAAAAAAAATTACAAGGTGATAATTCTTTTGGTGAATTTAGCTTTTAAATTCTCCTTGCTCAGATTTAACCAGTTACATCTGAATTTGCTTAAGGGAACTGGATAGATGAGAGGATGGCTATGTATGAGGCTTCCTGCTGTGCTCTCCTCTGCTTTAGGAGAAAGTAGACAGGGGTGTGTGTGTGTGTGTTAGGTAAAAGGAGTAAATGGATGAGGCTGAGTGCCGGGGAGGGAATTTTAGCCTTTAAGCTATCACTCTGGCATCTTACACAGGTTTAGAGAGGGATAAAGAGAAAATGAGAGTCTGTGTTGAATAAATAAGCAGCAGTACAGGCCTCTGCTTGCTGTCGTCCTACAACCACGCTCTATCTTTATGTGTATTCATGTGCATTCTTCTTTCTCACTGTGGGTCCACGTCAGCTTAATTCAGTAATTTACATTTAGAATGCATTATTTTTTTAACTTTGTTTGACTGTTATCTTATCTGGATATGACCTTTGACCCTTCGTCTACTACCTATGACTGCACCCAAGTTGAGTTCAGTGGCTCTTCTGGTTTCCTGTCTGTGAAGATGGGTTCCCATAGACCAGCACAGGGGCATCATGCAGTTTTTTTTTCCTTGGCTCACTTGTTGCCCTTGATGAGATAAGAAATGACTATAGAAAACTTTTTGCTGTTTTAGATGTTTTTGATGCTTTAGACTAGTGACACAATCTTTGAGACCAAGGTTAAAATCCAAACCTAATATATAATTTTCTTATTAATAAACCAAGAAAGACTGCAACTGAACTTGACAGCTAGAGCATGTTATTGTGTGGAAAAGAGCATGTTTGACATAATGATAAGGTTTCATGATAATTGCTTTTTTTGTTCCAGGGGGAGAAACGTTTTGAGCAACAGTGGTGGGAAGATGATTACAGATTTATTGTACATGATCTGTAGATGGAATCATTTTAACCACAGTGTTTTAATCAAACACTTTTTTTTTTTACCTAAATCATCCATCTTAATTGAAGATTTTAGCATTAAATAAATAAAATAATTAAATTAAAAAAATAAATAAATAAATAAAACAAAATTGACTTAAATTTAATAAATAAAAAAAATAAAATAAATAAAAGTAAATAAAATAAATGAAAACAAAAGGTAATTATAAAAAGTAAAACAAAACAAAACATTCCATCTGATCTTTTTGCATAGTTATCCAAAGGCCAGATGGTTGTTGTTTTTGTTTTATTTTGATTTTGTCGGTGGTGTCACTTTGAATGATTTTAGTATTATCTCTATATGCATACCATGAATGAAATGGTTACCATTGCATTGAAATGTTTACTATTCACAGCTGGTTTTCTAGCCAATTAATTAAGTTAGATGTGAAATTGTTCTTAGAGTGAGAAGTAGTTCTTATGTGTTCACTGTAAAGCACACAAGACTGCAGGCTCTTTCTCTCTGTGCAGCTGGAAGCGAGTTAGAGACACATTCACAAGAATGTTTGCTGCAGGTCAAGAGTGCTGCTTTCTGCTCTTTTGTTTGCCGTCTGCTGAGGAGGTGTGGAATGCAAACTTTACAAAAGCAGGGAGAAGAAAAGGGAAGGACGATGAAAAAGAATATGTGCCTTTTAATAAAAGGAGGCGAGCTCAATGAGAAGGACAGAAGAAAGAAAGAGAATGGAAAGCTGGAGGAAGTGGGCAGACAGACGAGGAGAAACGAAGCACGGGACAGAAGACAACACCGCATTTGAGTCTGGAAGTGTTCATTGATTTACCGGCTCATTCAAAAAATTTATCCTGCACGCAAATAATTTCAGGCATCGCCACACTGGTAATCATCAAAATAAACACCACACTGAGAACTCCTCCCTCGAACGCAGCAATCCGGACCCAAACTGAGGTGGAAAAATCTGTTGTGTTGTTACAGCAGGCATATTTTCCACATTAAGAACGAGCTGTGCTTCGTTACAGGAAGTCTGGTCCTCCTATTCCTTAAGAATTGAATGTTTTCTTCTTCTTTAAGAGGTATTAAGTGTTTTTTTATGAGGTCAGTGCAATTACAGTGAGAAGCTGTGACTGTTTTTCCCCTGCATTAAGTAGTTTATAATTGCACATCTTTGAGATTTGAGTGCTTGAACTGTCGGAAAATAAAACTAATGAAATTAAAGATGCTTAATTGAGCAATTCCAGGTGTTTTCTGGGCTTGTAAGTTGTTTACAATATTCTCATCAAATCTACACCTATGTAAAGTTTCCTCAGCACAATCCAGACCACCTCCTTGTACACCCCACCCCCCACACACACACACCCTTCATCCTAAAGATGACCCCTCAATAGCTGTAACATTTTTTCTTCTCAGACACTTGATGAATGATCGTGAGAATATCTGTGTGGGAACTTACCCAGGAATTAGGAAGAACATTGATGGTTCTTTAAAAATAGATTACATCATGATCACCTATTATTCAAATAATTGAGGGATAAAGCACAGTAAGCTGGTCTCTGCTGTTTAATGATCAAAAGCTGCTTACCAAATAAATGGATGAAATATTTTATTCATTCATTTATTTTGTGTACAAAATTTGCAATACAGTTTCCAATATTTGACAGCACAATGTTTTGACTGACCAATCAGAATCAAGTATTTCAAGCAGCTGTGAAATATACGATGACACAAATAAGGTGTTTTATTTGTGATTTAATCTGATAGGAGCATACATGAAGGAGTTACATAAGAAGGCAGTGAGAGATCAGAGGCTACAGTGCTGGAGGGAATCTGATGTGGATCATATATTACTATGGGTGCCAGTCAGTAAATCATTGGAGCTGATATCCAGGAGCGTTTCTCTTAGCTGGCTCCCTCTCATTGATCTTTCCTCACGTCATGCATATAAAGCAGATATGTAACAGTGGGAGTTCACAGAATGTCTGTCATACATCTACAGCTCACTATAGTACCTCTGCCCTCAAGGACTCTGGGCATGCTTGTCAAATCAGCACTTATGTGATTGGATGAGAAATCTCCCGGCTCACATGGCAGCAGTATCTCACCTGCGTCATTCCACAAGTTATTCTCTTATCTGAGGTTCCCTGAAATGAAAGTCTCCGATCTGTCCCATCACTAACTCATGGAGACTCCACAGGAAGAGTCAAGTCTAGATGAATGCTGCAGATACGCAAAAGCACTTTACTCAAGTGCCCGTCCGACATATGTCACTGATATGACCTCAAGACATAGAAAGACGGAGCAGTGCAGTCAACATGGAGACCTCTGAGATTCTTTATCACACTCTATGGGTGGCTGGTCTCTTGTTCCTCTTCAAGGAAATCTCGAATGGTTTCATTCCCAGCCAGCTCTTATATCTGCTGTAAGTTTCTGAACTGCTTCTCTTATCTGAGGTTCCCTGAAATGAAAGTCTCCGATCTGTCCCATCACTAACTCATGGAGACTCCACAGGAAGAGTCAAGTCTAGATGAATGCTGCAGATACGCAAAAGCGCTTTACTCAAGTGCCCGTCCGACATATGTCACTGATATGACCTCAAGACATAGAAAGACGGAGCAGTGCAGTCAACATGGAGACCTCTGAGATTCTTTATCACACTCTATGGGTGGCTGGTCTCTTGTTACTCTTCAAGGAAATCTCAAATGGTTTCATTCCCAGCCAGCTCTTATATCTGCTGTAAGTTTCTGAACTGCTACATGAGACTGATTTGTGTCAAGTCACAGATGTGCTTTAATGTAACTGCGTGGTGTGCCATATGTTCCATGAACCCAGGCAGACAAAAGAGGTGGTCACATTTCAATGATTTATGCAAACACAAAGTGCCAAATGCAACATGAAGCCTATAAACACAATATAAATGCAAAGCTCTAATTTCTACTGAAACTTGTATATCATGTATTTAAAAATATTTGTAATCAAAATTTGTAATCTAGTTGCAAATTTGTACATTTAAAAATGTATTAACTTTAAATGTAATATCAAATAACACACTATAATTAAAATTATATTTTACACGTGCTTTTGTTTGTTAGTTAAAATAAGTGTATTTCTTTAAAGTGTGATAACATATTAAAAAACAATGATTTAAAATGTAGTAAAAGTAAAACTTTTAATTTGACATTATAATTTGCACATTTTATATGGAAGTACAGTTTTTTTTTAAATATACTTTTAATATTTAAAGTACAGTACAAGCGCTTATTTATTTGCTTGCTTGCTTACCAGCCATGATTGACAGCCAGTGAGCTGCTTGCCTTTCCATCGTATGGAAAAGAGCAACTTTTGCATTAAAATAAGCTCATTTTCTGGGAAAAAAAGTCATATGACCTTTGAGCAACTTGAGAGTAGATGATGACAGACTTCTCAGTTTAAAGCAAAATATACGTGACTGGATTGGACAGACCAAATTTCGACATGTGAATGGGTGCTTTCTGCATCACCAGTAATCACGCAAAATTAATTGTCAAAGATAAATCTTTTTTTTTTTGAATGTAGCATTCAGAATACACTTGGTGCAAAATCTGAGGGGGCATGTGCATCAGTTTGAATGGGCATGAGGCTTCGGTATAGAAAGTGAATAAAGATGGAGTGGAGATGGATACTCTGTTTGAGAATATCCATCTAAAGACTGTCCAGTGTCTGAATCAGTCTGACTGAAACTCACTGATAGAATTTGGAATTTCTCACTTTCAGCTTAAATGTCCAACTTCATTCTTAGTAGCTATCTGCTAAAACCACAAGGAATGCAGGTCTAACTTATGAGAGCCTGACTAAATTGTGGTGAAAGTGTGTGTGAGAGTACAGAGTTTGTGCAGAAGATCAGCTGAGATCTGTAAAGATATCTGAATATCTCAGAGGCTCTTATGTCTTTTGTTCCCTTTGTGCACATCCCAAATCTGTCAAATGTTTATCTTCACACCCACAGGGCGGATTATCACAGATTGTCTTTATGAATCTGAGAAAGGCTCTTTTTCACTAAACATTAATCTCTTTGTATTGCATGAAGGTTTTAATTTTGTTAGGTTCCTCAGAAGCCAAACAATGTTGATGGACGTTTATAATATTCAACATAAATAATTTTTATTAATCAGAGATACACATGCAAAGTGACCTGAGAGCAACAAGCATTTCCTATGACAAATATATACAAGTTCATGCTGTGAGGGGGATGAAGAAAAGAGAGCTTGTTACGTTTCATAGTGTGTCCCACGCTTCCCTCAATCTTGTTTTCTGTGTTTTTCCCAAGGAGGATCAAGAGCATCACTTTTCCTACTTTCTTCTATTTCTCTTCAAACTTTATGAGCGCTGGCTCATTCGCAAAGGTCTCTCATAGCCTAGGACTGGGTTATGGTGATGTCAGCTCCATTAATTATTGTCAATTAGAGGAACCTATCTTGTAAAGGCTTGTCAGTCTGCAAGTCCAAACCAAAGCCGCAGCAGAATTTCTGGCCAAAGTGCTTCAGCGGCCCTGCAAAATTTATAGGCAATATAAAAAGTATATAGAAAGTAGGCCCTGGTGGGATTTCCCTTTTTTATATGCAAAGCATCTCAGCCTTGGCATGCAAAAAAAGCACAATGTCATAAGACATGATCTGCCATGTTGAATAAATGTTGATATGTTAAACAGGAGAGTTAATAATGGACAGATAATCAAACACTATGTAATCTTATGATGTGTTAAGATAAATACTAGTGTCATTTGGAGGGGCCTGGGGCCACCGTCCACCTTGTTGCAGAAGTTGCTGGGGGTGCATTGTTAGTCTGAGAGGAGAGAGATCAGCAGATAACCTTTCCACTGTTCCCACTACACTTCATCAACTGACCAAAGGTGTTCAAGTTCTCATTCTTTTATTACGATGAAGTTCAAGGCTTCATCACCTATGTGTTATTCAATCAATCGTTCATTCATTCATATATGTAATGTATGTATATATGTATGTATGTATGTATATATTCTTTCGAATCTTGAGTAAATATTGAGTACATATTGATCTTAGCTTGGCTGGTTTTAAGAAGGTCTTTAATTCTGACTAGCTGAAAAGTGCCCAAAACGTCTCCAAAACTAGTCTTCAGTCTTCAGGCCAGCCTTAGACCAGTAAATCAGCTTAGGCTAGTTTATGATGTGCTTTCATTATGTATTTTACATGCTACATTATATATATATATGGATGTGTGTGACGTTGCTGTAATATATATATATATATATATATATTTTTTTATTTTTTATTTTATTTATATATGTATGTGTATGTATATATATATATCTATATGCCGTGCCTGTGAGGTGGATGGATTATCTCGGCAAAGGAGAAGTGCTCACTAACACAGATTTAGACAGATTTGTGAACAATATTTGAGAGAAATAGGCCTTTTGTGTACATAGAAAAAGTCTTAGATATTTGAGTTCAGCTCATGAAAAATGGGGGCAAAAACAAAAGTGTTGCGTTTATAATTCTGTTCAGTGTATATATATTTTTATATATGTATGTATGTATATATATATATATATATATATATATATATATGTGCGTGTGTATATGTATGTGTGTGACGTTACTGTAATATATATA
>NW_015506047.1:150608-216128 GCF_001515645.1 Sinocyclocheilus grahami | reverse complement strand
TATATATATATATTATATATTACAGCAACGTCACAACACATCCAATTTCTGACACGTGACCTCTGGAGGCATCGTTAAGCATCGGATTCTGGAGATCATTGGAGGGAGAGGAGGGGACGTGGGAGAAAGTTTGGAAAGGAGTGAGAGGAGGCAGAAACTGAATGAGAGGGACAAAGCTTAGCGGTCTTGGAGGAGAGGAGGATACTCAAAGAAAAACTACAGACCTGAACCGCAGCAGCACTTGCCTCTCTCTCTCTCTGTACGCTTATGGCTTCTGGGCTTTCTCAGTCGTAATCTCCTGGTTGTGTGATAAAGCGCTCGAGTGGAGGTAACGGGTCCTGAACATGAGGCGGCTGAAGGAGACTGCGCTCTGCGCGATAGTGCCGCTGCTTCTCTCTCTGTGCACAACGACGCATGCAGGTAAAGTAGCCTACATTTCAACTTAAAACAATAGTTTTTAACAGTGCTTTTTTGTTCTTAACATTTTCAGAATTTGAAAGCTTAAGTTAGCACATACTTATTTCCTGTGCACTTGTTACAGATGCGGCTGCGAGTCAATAACCCGTGTTTTAGAGAAGTTGCCCAAAGTGTTTTGTTATGGTGTGAATTTGCGTCGCGTGTCACTTGGAGTTTTTTTTATTTTTATATATTTTTTTTTACCTTAATCGTTTTATAACGAGCTCTCATTAATGTGGAGGAAGCTTGAGATAAATGTTGAATATGTACCGCCGGTTTGAACTTGTTCATTGAGGTTAAGGATGACTGACAGCCACATACGCTTTTAAGTTTCCTAAAAGGCCGGTTTCCAACACACTTTACTTTAGTTTAGACTGTATGTTTATTTTTCCGTGATTTATTCGGTGCTTTGCAGCTGTGTTTAGTATTTAAACATAGATTACAGCTTATTTAAAAAATGTATATAGATTTGGAATCTTTTCTTATAATGAAACCTGCCTTTTTAACTGAGTTTGGGAGTTTTCGGTCATCAGTTTTTCGTGATAATCAAATTTACATGCTCAAAAATGTTTGCCATCCCCATCTCGACCCTACCTAACTCCCCCCTCTTTTCATGTGAACAATTTCAGCGTTTGATGCTTCGTTGTGTGAAATGTAGGTCTATACAGCGTCTGCACAATTTTTCCATTAGAAATACATTGGGAATTGTGTTACAACCCTCCTTGTCCTATTTTTTTCAACGGATTTTGGTTATATTTCAAATAAAACACACAAACTTGCTGATTCAAATAATGTAGTTAAAAATAAAGTTGGATAAATGCGTCTGCTAAATGACTAAATGACTAAATAATGAAAATGTAGTTCTGTCAATTGACATCCATTAACTATGTAATACACAAAGTAATACAAAGTAATACATTAATTGTCACCTTAGGAGCGTGGTGGTCATGTGTGACAGTGATTTCACCCCCTCTAATAGCTTTAACTGATGGTGTTACAATCCACAACACTTCCCATGATACTCTGTTTTTCTATTATAGCCATTTTAATTGCTTTCACAACTCTTTTGTCTTTAGAATGCTCTATTATGTTAAAATCATTGCTCAGGTTTAGTTACCTCACTCGCATATATGGAATAGTCAAGGAAGGAAATTCTCCAGCAGACTGTCATGTCATGTTTGAGTTTGCATGTGACCCATGTCGGTTTGCTGTGAAACATTTTAACGTTGACTTGAGATATAGGTGAATGAGTGCTTACTGACCATCTCCAGTAGATTCAAATTCCTCTTGGGCAGTTGGCCGAATTTGTTATTGTACAAATGTAGCATATATGTCAACACCATAACCCAGAGCAGACTGCATAGATCTGAACTCATAGATAAAACTTGTTTTGATGTCAAAAATATTGGTGTGCCCTACATTATTAATTTATTATTTATGCAAAAATGGTGTTGGTATTTTATGTACGTGATAAGCATGAAAAGTATCAAACGATGCATTACCTACTCATGCTGCTATGTTTAGTGTGAAAAGGTCAGTGGGATGTTTACAGTGATTATATATAGAGCATATAATCACTGCATTTTCTGAGCGTATTGTAGTGCAGGGTTATTATAGTAAACTAAAACTGAAACTAAAATTAAAACTGTTACTTGAAATAAAATAAAAGTAACTGAAATAAAATAAAATATTATAAAATATTATATTTTTATTCATCTAGTTGCAAAGGCAACATTTCTCATTTTAATGTAGTTTAACTTGATGTACTAAAATAACAAAAACTGAAATTAAAATGAATATGGACATAAAAAACTACTAAAAATTAGGAAAAAACACAACAAAACTACTAGAAATCTGACAAATTAAAATGAAAATGGAAAATATAAAGTAAAATCTGATTCAAAATATTAATACAAATTATAATAGTATCTCAATGATACTAAAATAACAGTGCATCTAAGTTTCTGATGCTCACATGTCCTTTAAAGTGAGGCGTACAACCTATATAGGCTTATACATTTTTTTTCAATGAAACCTGCAAATAATATTTTAGAATTTTCAAAAATGAATCGAAGAAACATTATGATATAAAAGAGATATTTATTATTTCTAGATCACTAATGAACTAAGCAAAGTGACATTAGATCATGTGACTCCTTGCGGAGAACAAGTTAGAGTGCTAATGCTATTAAAGCAAAAAGAGGAAATAGGTAAATAAGTAAATTTTATAATTGCAATGAATTCATTGTATATGTTGATCAGGTCAGATAAGTTTGACTTCATTTCAGTATGATGTGCTTCTGCAGAGAAGATGTGAGATGTGCAGTCACAGTGGTATCACTCCTGTCTGGTGCAGCAGGGGATTCTGATATGACGGAGCAGGATGTGGTTAGTTGAGTCAGCTGTCGGGTATTTGATTGCCCCGAGAAAGTCTGGCGTTAGTTTCATGTGTTTAACTGTAGGACTTTGTAGCCACAGTGTGTTGTCATGTCTGACGTGGTGAACATAGGCATTTTTTCTGTTTGGGATTCTTTCCTCCCCATATTTATATCCAGTCTATCTGTCCCATCTTCTTCAAAGGCCTTGAGTTTTAAGTGCTGTGGAAGGACTATTTCTAATGTTGCATCTTCTCTTTATGGTTATCACATCTGGCTCGTCCATGCCTGGTCCTTGCCATCCTCGTTCCTCACCTTTCACACGGCCTGCTTGGAAACTCATGCAGCATAGCAGCCATGCATGTTCCTTTTGATCCCACTGAACAAACAAATACATGAAACAGTATGGATGGGAATATTTAAAGACAAGAGGCCAATGAGGATGGGAGATTCCACTCAAAAGAGCCCTTTCTTTCTCTAAACAGACATGCCTCCCTGCTGCTGAGGAACTTGGGCCATCAGTGCTGCTGTGCGAAATGTGTCCTCCATCCAGAAACAATACAAACATCTGGCTCACAGAAGCAGAGCTCCATCCTCTTTTCTATATGGCCTTATACTGTATTTTGTATCAAAGGCTTTATGATCCTTCAAGAGGACCGATGTCCTCATTTACATCATTATACCCATGTAAACCTCTCCTCTCCTGCTGCTTTCCACCAAAGTCCCCAAGTCAGTTACTTTGCGGCCATATTTGTAACCACCCGGGAATCTATTTCTATTCATGCAAGAGCAGCTCTTATCTGTTTGGATGGGGGAAGACTGTTGATCAAAGGTTATGATCCAATAACATATTTCAAATCAGAAATAAAATCTTAAATCAATGGTAAAATTTGTATTTACAGGCTAGCCCAGTTAATGCTCGTTCTAGAGCAGGGGTGTCCAAACCTGTTCCTGGAGGGCCACTGTCCTGCAAGGTTTAGCTCCAACCCCAAATAAATAAACCTAAAACCAGTTAATCAAGGTCTTCAGACTCACTCTGCAGGACATTGGCCCTCCACGAGCAGGATTGGACACCCTTGTTCTAGAATAAAGTAACCTGCAGTTGGTTGTTGGGACAAAGACAAAAAACATTTCCACTCTTTTAATTGACAATAGTAATACCCTGTTTGATCTGATTCTGAAATTGTGAAATTTTCAAATTTCACTTGATTGCCATTGGTGGATCAATTAGACAATCAAAGATTTCTGCACTAGTGACACCAAAGGGATCTGCAAAAATTGCCAAACACTCCAAACTCCAGTCTTACATGTTTGAGGTTGAGTCAGACATATTGCCCTGACCTGAAATCACACCATTGGTTGAGTCAATGTTGAGCCACTAATACAAAAGCAATATTGAAAAAAAAAATCAACCTACGAATGGCTTAAGGTGTGGTCACATTAGCAAAATTTAATGGGCAAAAAGATCCATTTTCTATTTTTAGTAGTGTAGCATGGCTGTATGAAGCACAGCTCACACAGAAGTCACTTTCAAACCAAGCAGCTTTCTGCTGGTCAACATGGCAAATCCATGTGATCCAACTTGAACCCACTGTGAGAGGAAACCTTTTACCCTCTCAAGGAATTCCAGATCATGTGGATACTTATTGAAATGACTAGCTTTCACCTATGAAAATTCGCTGAACAGTGGTAAATGTGACTGCACCTTTAGTTACAGTTCCTGTACATTATTTAAAGCTTAGAGACTGCATAATGCAAAGCTCTGTCTGTCTTAGACTGGGAGGGTTTGTGTGTTTAATGTGTATATTGGGGTGGGGGACAGCAGTGTTCAGCGAGGGACAGAGGGATGCAGGTGTTACCTTTGTGGACCTGCTTACAGTGGGCCATGCTGGATGTCTCACTGTGAGCAAATATCACAGAACAAACTTTACAGGCAGAGTAATGTGAGACTGATGTGTAATGATGCTCAGCTCCTTGGCACAATAGTGCCGTCCACTCAGCAGTTCCCAGACTGTAAGTACGCTGGATACAGTATCCCACAGTGCTCCACAGCACCGTATCTAAGCCCACATACTGCTCCCACTGCCATCAAAATCACACTACAGAAATGGACGATTCTGCAACTGAGAAGCCAAACTCCCTGTTTCTTTATTTTCAGCTGAGAATCTGGTTGCATGTTGCGGGAAATGGTGTGGTATTAAACAATCTCGTTCTGTCCAAACTTTGGGTTTAGTGGAGCGTGACTCCTAGAGGGAAAGAGTTCGCTGCTGCGGTGGGGCAGCTTCCAGATTTTTCTAACAGCATCCAGCCACCATTCTGAACGACTTCCAAACATCAAATCTCAATCACGTTTATGCTCCAAGCATTCAAAATTTGTGCATGTTTCATTTAGCGTTCATCCATCTGGGAGATCTCAGTTGATTACTTCCACGCATAAAGCCACCATCCTACGCTTTCTTAGAAAAGTTTGAACAAATGAAAGAGTATGTTGAAAGACAAACTAGGTGAAATAGGATCGGACACCACACAGAAGGAAATCTGAGATTTGAACTGTGTTTTGGGCTTGTCTAATGTGGAAAGAGTGTTAACGTGTGTGTAACTAGAGATTGACTGTGGCTGAGGTGTGGTGAGCTGGGACCGTTTCTGGAGTGCCTTTGGGCGTGTCTAAGCTGCATTGTCCCATCTCTCCTCGCTTCATTGCTTCTGCTGTCTACAGGGTTTGGCTCCAGGCCCCTTGAGGTCAGGGGTCACGACCAGTAATTCAATTATATCCAGCCTCAGAAGGGTGTTAAATGTTGTTTATCACAGATTTAGTACTGATATCTGACTCCAGTTGTTTGTTAAATTACAATAGTGTTTCATAATAAGTTTCATAATAAGTAAATATACATATCAGTTTGTGGTATTATGTTTTAAAAATCCGTAGAGAGAAACTCCAGACCGCCGGAGTCATTCTCATGGTGTGGTAAATATTCCTGTGGTCTCGAGTCAATGTGGGAGAATATATACAGACTGATGAACACTAAAGGGAGTTCCCTCAAATTATAGTTTATTTTACAGCTAATAATTTAGCCAAGACTCCTATCCCAAGTGAATTGCTTTCAGTAAATAAAGACACAGGACAATATGAGAACGGCGGAGACGCCAGGAACACAAGGTTGATGCTCAAAGGATGTTCATGGCTAGTGCAGCCAGTATAAACCACAATGTATCATGTTGCAGATTTTAGTGCATAATGTGCAAACATTAGATCAGTAACATAATGTTTTAATAGACTTCAACCAAAGCACTGCAATGATTCATTCAGAGTTTTAATTGTATAGATCGGAATAGTAATCATATAATATACTAAAAATAGTACTTGCCATGTTTGAGTTGGTTCGTGGTTTTGTTTTTCAAACCTCTTTTGCAAGCCTCTTTTTGAGAGATTTCTATTAAATTGATACCCTTGTGAAAAAGAAGAACACTTTAGTATAAAATTATGTACTTAAGTGTGAACTGAATGCAATGTTTTTGGACACTTAACTCCATGTTAATTGCATTAATTAAATTACATTAATTAAATGAAAATGTATTATAGTTTAAATGTATATTAAACAACTGGCTGAAGTTTAGAGTGATTTTTTTTAAGTAGGATAGTTCACAGAAAAATGAACATTCTGTCATCATTTACTCACTCTCAAGTTGTTCCAAGCCTGCATGAATTTCTTTCTTCTGCTGAACACAAAAGAAGATATTTTGAAGACCAAACAGTTCCTGGTTCCCATTGACTTCCATAGTATTTTGCCCATACTATGGAAGTCAGTGAGGGACCAGAATCTGTTTGGTTACCCACATTCTTCAAAATATCTTCTTTTGTGTTGAGCATAAGAAGGAAATTCATGCAGGTTTGGAAAGACATGAGGGTGAGTGAATGATGACAGATCTTTCATTTTTGGGTGAACTATCTGTTTAGACCAAGTGCTAGATATACACATAAATGTGTTTATGGGTTGAATAGGTTCACTCATCAAGCATTCTAAGTAATTTGCATTTGCTACAGATTTGTGTTCAACTCACATAAATCTTGAATTTGTTCAGCAGCTCTTTGAGGTGATGCTGGAAAGCCGTCTCCACTTTATAAGCCCCCAGACTAAGCATTTTGAAATGTGCCAGATGGCCGCACCCAGATAGGTGTAGGTAACATAGCTACAGGTAGATCTGTGAGAGTAGCACTTGGCTGAAGCGTACAGGTGAATAAAACAGACAGATAGCACTGCCTTGGGTTTCACAACCTCTGATGAATGTGATTTGTAGACTTGGCTCAGGTTTGGCTCTTGGCGGATATAAAGAGCATCAGCATGTTGCTTCTGGACTGGCTCCGGATATCCAACATGGCGTCCAGCCACCTGCCCCAGGCCTCTTCATGATGCTGGGGGAGGAACATTCCCTAGACTTCAGGAGATCTCAGTAGAGAAGGGCCTACTTTGTAAAGGATTTGTTCCCTTTCAGTCGGTCACTCTCAACGTCACGTTGGTGACCGACGAATTGGAATCTCGCTTAGAGCAAGGTCAGGGAGGATGGGGAGCAGGTCCTGCTTGTGGCGCTGTATTGGCCCTCTCAGACTCAGACAGCCCATCCCTGGCAGATTCCTCTGAGGAAGGATCTACTGACTCCGAGATGAGGCACCCTGTGGCACCCGCATCCAGACCTCTGGAAACTTCATGTCTGGTCCCTGGACGGGACGCGGAGGTTCTAGGTGACCCACCCCAGCAGGTAGTTGACACCATCACTTCAGCAAGAGCACTGTCTATGAGACACACTTACGCCTTGAAGTGGAACCTGTTCGTCGAGTGGTGTTCTTCTCACCGAGAAGACCCCCAGCGATGCCCGACCAGGGTCGTGCTTTCCTTTTTGCAGCAAGGGTTGGAGCGAAGGCTGTCTCCTCCACCCTTAACTATTAAAGTCTAGCTCAAAGCACTAAAGTGGGGCCCATTTGAGCCTTTGCAGTCAGTCGAGCTAAAGTTTCTTTCAATGAAAACTCTGCTCCTGATTGCACTGGCTTCCATCAAGAGGGTAGGGGACCTGCACGCTTTTTCGGTCGATGATTCGTGCCTAGAGTTTGGGCCGGCTGACTCCCAGGTAATCCTGAGGCCCCGGCCCGGCTATGTGCCCAAGGTTCCTACTACCCCCTTCAGGGATCAGGTAGTGAACCTGCAAGCTCTGCACCCGGAGGAGGCAGACCCAGCCCTAGCTTTGCTTTGTCCCGTCCGAGCCTTGAGATGGTACGTAGACCGGACACAAAGCTTTAGGACCTCAGACCAGCTCTTTGTCTTTTACAGAGGCCGGCAGAAGGGGAAGGCCATCTCTAAGCAGAGGATGGCCCACTGGATTGTGGATGCCATCACCCTGGCTTATCAGGCACAGGGTGTGCCCTGCCCGCTCAGGTTGTGAGCTCACTCTACTAGAAGTGTTGCATCCTCGTGGTGCCTCGCTGACAGATATTTGTAGAGGTGTGTGCGACACCCAACACTTTTGCTAGATTCTATAGCCTTCGTGTGGAGCCGGTATCCTCCTGTGTTCTCACCTCAAACCGGGAGAGGCACTGAGAGGCCCCGGTTTAGTATCGGCTTGCTAAAACTGCTCCAGAGTGTCCGTACTGTAGACCCTGTCGAGCTCCTCCATCCCCTCGGCAGCCAGACGTGGCAGATGGAGAACCGGTAGATGAATCCATGAGAACCGGTAGAGGGCTGGGTTCCATATGTAGAGACCTAAGTGGATCCCATATGTGTAAAGCCCATGGTATATCCTCAGAGCCCGTGTTTCCCCGGCAGACTTCTGCCATTCCCAAGAGGGTTATAATCACCTCTAATCTTCCATATGCACATATATGTAAGTATTGCTACATGTACTGCATTAAGCTAACTGAGACTTGTCATAGAACTTGCATATCATTGCTCTTTTGTTGATTTAGATTGCTTCCATTGTCCTCATTATTAAGTCGCTTTGGATAAAAGTGTCTGCTAAATTTCTAAATGTAAATGTAAGTGCTTCCGAAACCTCCTTCGGGAAGGATGGGGCTTCCGCAACGTTCCTGTTCCAAGAGGAACGGGTACGTTTTCCCAGTGTTATCCAATCTTACTGAGTGGGTAGTGCTACGACAACAGTGACTGGTCTTCTTGTTGCGAGTCCTGGCCTACACCAAAAAGGGGTGCAGGAGGCTCGCACAGGACACTGGAAGGGGCAGCATCCATGGCGCTTTGGTAGGGATCCCAATTCGTCGGTCATCGACGTGACGTCGAGAGTGACCGACTGAAAGGGAACGTCTCGGTTACGTATGTAACCCTCGTTCCCTGAAGGAGGGAATGGAGATGTCATGTCCCGTTGCCACGGCTGCTGTACCACCGCTGAGCAGCCGGGTCACCGGCTCGGCTCCTTAGGGAAAACCTGATATGCGTTGCACTGGCTGCCTTTTTATGCTCACGCTGTGATCAGCGGCAGCTGGATGCAATCATCGCATGTTAATGTGTATTGGCTCGTTTAGTTTACACTCGAAGTGGATTGATCCCTCTAAGCAAGATCCCAATTCGTCGGTCACCGACGTGACGTCTCCGTTCCCTCCTTCAGGGAGCGAGGATTACATACGTAACCGAGACGTTAGCCAAGGTTTATTTTGGGAATAGTGGGCACGGTTTTTTTCTCTTTTCCTATCCTACTAGTGATGCCTTTGTAAACACATTGACTTTGTGCCCATTTAAGGTTATTTGTAGGCATGCAATATTTAAAACATTGGTATTCTTACAGTGCTTGACTGAATAATGTTAATGGTTTAATGCCATAAATGTTGATGCACCTTTAATTGTATTTCCTTAAAAAGTAACCTGACGGTCTGCATCAGGGATGCTTTGTTTTGAGAGCATTTGAGAACATGTTCACTATGAGCTGGGTATCTTGGGAATGTGCTGAAAGAATTCTTACTAAGAGGAGGCATTTCTCCTCCTGTTCTCAGACCATTAGGCCACTGTTATTACTCTCATGTGAATTTCTCTGAGGTCAGAGGGCAGATATTAAACAGTGCTCTGTTTTACCCATTCCCTCTAGAATTTCATTCAGCACAAGGTATTATCAACAAGTGCTGAATGAAATAACAAGGTTTCACTTGGGAATGTGCTGAAAGAATTCTTACTAAGAGGAGGCATTTCTCCTCCTGTTCTCAGACCATTAGGCCACTGTTATTACTCTCATGTGAATTTCTCTGAGGTCAGAGGGCAGATATTAAACAGTGCTCTGTTTTACCCATTCCCTCTAGAATTTCATTCCAAGTATTTGGTAAACAAGTTATATTGTCACTTTGAGCACAAGGTATTATCTCAACTGTAAGTGGGTAGATATGACGTTTCAAATTGTGACACTGCAATGTGACACACTATACATCATCTAAAACTATTGTAAGCAACATTTTTGTAATTTTATTATTTTCATGTGTATAGTTGTTAATGATGTATAGAGTTTTAACATAGAACTGATAAACTACATGTCACTTTACAGGATTATAAAATAATAAATTACAAAAAGCTAAAGGTTTTCTTTTTGAATTTTTTTTCTTTTCTTTTTTTTCCAGAAAAAAATGGTGACTGGTTTAAAGAAATATACACACACTACTGTTCAAAAATGTTGGGTCGTTAAGATTTTGTAATGTGCTCATGTTAACCAAGGCTGCATTTTATTTAATAAAAATAGAGTAAAATAGTATTATTCAACAGTTCTTTCTGTTCCTCGAATCTGATTGGCTGAGAGGTCTTTCCACCCATGAGATATTCACCCAGTATCACCACGGTAACCGTTTCACCATTTCTATCATTCCACTTGCAGCATTTCTCACAGCGAGAGATTCTTTGAAAATGTTCATTTAAAATAGAAATCTGTTGTAACTTTTGATCAATTTAATGTCCTTTAAAAAAAAGTATTAGTTTCTTTAAACAAAAAAACATTCCTACTGACCCCAACCTTGTGAATAGTTTTGTAAATTTTTCAAAAGCATTGTCTGGGGCAGTTTCTTGTTTTGTTAGACTTTTGGATTAGACAGCAGTCAGAATTATGGATTTAGCGGAGATGTCGAGTCAAGATGTCTGACGTTTGCAAGGCTGAACACTACCAGAGTCCTGTGATAATTGGGCCTATTCTGATGCAGATTACATAGCTGCTCAGACATATAAACACCACTGACTTACTGACCTGTTTCTGCATGCACTGTGTATGTGCCTACAAATGTATGTGTACATGTTTATTTAAATGAGAGCATAACAATAGTGTATAGAAAGGAAAAAAACAGACACTGGCCCTCTCAAGTGGCTGTATGTTTTTCCAATCATCCATATTTCAGTTAGTTACACAGATAGATTTACTGAACTGTCAAATACATTTCACCTCAGACTGATGGACTTAAACCAGTGAACATTAACAGATGTGGCTGAGTTGGGTGGCGCGTTTATGCGTGTCTGTGAGACAATGGCCATTGAACCGAAAATTTAGTTTATTTACAAGGTCTGTGTAATGTAATAAATGGCACAACATATTGACACAACCCTGTCTGAAGTAGTTAAATGAGTAACTGATGTTTTCCACTGTGTTTGAGTCTCGCCTGGATTTTACCACTGCCTTTTTACTAGTCTGTTGCCATGCTTTGAGCCAGCCCAATATAAAGGCATCTGCTAAACAAATAAATAATGCCATAAAATGCAGTACTGTTTTTTTCAGGCAGGCAGTTGGTTGGCATGGACAAACTTTTCCCTCATGTTTAATTAACAGATGAGAGAAAGGAAGGCCATGGAAACAGGAGGGCAATTTAAATTTAGGATCCTTGTTTCAGCTGACACGCATGCCAAAGGTTGTGGTTAGTCAAATATTTTATGACATGACACCCATACTTGCCTAAAAAGACGGGTTTATGATGCATGCAGTTAACAAACTACACCAACATTATAGGCTACTTTTAGCCTTATATGGTATGCTTCTAGAGATTGATACATGACAGTGAAAAATGACTTAAGACAATCCTTAAAGTACGTTAAGATAAATGTTAAAGTGTGCCCCCCAAAATCCCCCCCCCCCCCCCCCCCCCCAGCCTCATTAGATTAACCTGTGCAATTATAGATTCATTAAATCTGTAATTCAATAAAACATCAACAGCAGTTATTTATTAATGCTACAATGTTTTCTTACAACTTTCCTGTGAATACGTTTCAAGTGATTGTAAACATTAGATAGTGGAAGTCATTTTTTTTTAAAAAGAGTCGCCAGCAGGTGTCACCTGTCTGGTGTGTGTGTAACTATCTCAGGCTAGACTGTGTGTCATAACTCTATCCCATAATGACACACCATCCAAAACCAGCTGTGGCCTTTATTTGAACTTGACTGCATCCTGAAGCTTCCAAGTAGATCAACACACTTAGAGCTGGGTGCAGATGAGCAAACTAACGGCAGCCAAACTCTCAGCTTGTTGTTCGATCTTGCTGTGACCCAAAGGGGATTGACTTAGTGAATAAAACATCTGCAGGGCCATCAGGCTGTAGTCTTGTGCTTTACATTCCTTGTAGTGTTCCTAACTAGTATTCTTTCGATACTGATACATGCAACATCGAATAGACTTTTCAGAACTTCTATGCCAAGCACCATAGTTAATTAGCCAAATCGTACCCTTTTGAAAACTAAGTGCCCTTAATAGCATTGAATATACACTTGTATTGTACTTCAAATCAAAACTGTACTTGCAGATAATCTAATATTAATAAAATAAAAGACTGCTTAAGTGTACTTAAAGAGAATATACTTTCATGACTATGTAAGACTTAATTTGCACTTTGCAATATTGTAAATTTCAAAAATTTTTAAGGTTTTTTAACATACATTTTAAATAATTGTGTTTTAATTAGTGCTGGGCAACGATACATTTTTTTTTTGTTCGATCTTGCTGTGACCCAAAGGGGATTGACTTAGTGAATAAAACATCTGCAGGGCCATCAGGCTGTAGTCTTGTGCTTTACATTCCTTGTAGTGTTCCTAACTAGTATTCTTTCGATACTGATACATGCAACATCGAATAGACTTTTCAGAACTTCTATGCCAAGCACCATAGTTAATTAGCCAAATCGTACCCT
Organism: Sinocyclocheilus grahami; assembly: GCF_001515645.1. NCBI lineage: Eukaryota > Metazoa > Chordata > Actinopteri > Cypriniformes > Cyprinidae > Sinocyclocheilus > Sinocyclocheilus grahami. Next base: position 203,161 of record NW_015506047.1, on the reverse strand, counting down.
TTTGAAAACTAAGTGCCCTTAATAGCATTGAATATACACTTGTATTGTACTTCAAATCAAAACTGTACTTGCAGATAATCTAATATTAATAAAATAAAAGACTGCTTAAGTGTACTTAAAGAGAATATACTTTCATGACTATGTAAGACTTAATTTGCACTTTGCAATATTGTAAATTTCAAAAATTTTTAAGTTTTTTTAACATATATTTTAAATAATTGTGTTTTAATTAGTGCTGGGCAACGATACATTTTTTTAAAATCGCGATTAATTGCATGATTTTCTGCGATTAATCACGTTGTTATGCACAAAATTCAATAATGAATTCAAAAGTAGTGTATTGTGTACTTTTCATTTAAAAGTACTGCTATATGAACAAAAGTGCAATAACATTTGGTTTGCAAACACTTTAAACAAATAAGGTGCTTTTTTACAGCAGTATTCCTTTTACATAGTAGCAATTAAAATAGTTCTTGTAAATCTCAACTTATAACATTAATGTAATCAAATTAAATATAAAACAAGCTATTTGCCACTGCGTTTTTATAGAAAATATTTTATAGTTTGTTATAGAGAAACAAGTTATGCTCAGAGTCCAGAGCCTCGATCATAACATTATAACGGGCACTTTCTGAGTAGAGACCTGCACTATCGCGGGACTCAACGCAGCAGAGTGCGGTGCAGGACAACACCTGATGGGCGGGTAGAGACTCGTGTGTGCAGGATGCAGAAGAATAAGGGTGTATCACACTAGGCAATCTTAACCGTGCTCCAGCGCATCTGACCCCCAAAGCCCGGTTCGTTTGACTAGTGTGATCGCTCCGTGCCGCGGTTCGTTTAGCCGTCCCTGGCTCGGTTGGAAGAGGTGGGCCAGAGCACGGTTCAGTTGGACTCGGGCACGGTACGAATGTAGTGTCGGAGCGCAGAACTTCTGATACGTGCAACATGATTGCGTGAACATTTCTGAGCGGTAAAAGTGATAGAGCTGTAAAGCAATATATTGTGAGAGGGCCGTTTGTTACTGCGTCCCAAACGACTCAAAATAACCACAAAGTTAACAAAACTATGCACTCCACTGTGCTGAGCGAGAGCGCTTCTCTGCTGCCTTAACGTGCTATTCCTATTTCCCACTTATGAAGTCGTGAGCGCTTCATGTGAGCACTGCGCTGCTGCAGTCTTTTTGGCCCTCCCTAAATGCTCTGTGGTATCTTGAGATGCATGATGACACCCATCCCAAGCCATTACTGATCAACATCCCACCCCTCCTGTGACCCATGGTTTGTCTGTATGTGTATTCAGAACCAGTGAGCAACAGACTTTCATAATAATAAAAAAACTGCGTTAACGCACGATAAAATAATTGTCGGTGTTAATCAATAAATGCGCTAATGCGACAATAACACATTGACTTTCCCAGCCCTAGTTTTAATCTTTTTTGACGCTTTTAAGTCAACACTTATTTTAATGTGTTGACTAACATATTGAAGCACATCTAAAGTAACTCTATTTTAAATGTATTAAATTGGAACTTCATCATTACAAATGTGTGATTACATATATATCGTGGCGGGAGAAAGGAGGCTCAGACTCAACGTGTGGTGAAATATCCCAGAAGGGGCATTTATTGAGTGACAATAATGAAAGTAGTGAAGGTCCTCTGAGGATCAGAGAGGCAGATCATCCGCCTTGAAGAGTGTAGAAGTGAAGGTGCAGGAACCTACCGGAACCTTGTGATCTGGGATCTCTTAATAATCACTGGCGCCTGCAGGAGGAAAAGAACCAGAGACAATGTTTGCCTGGTTTTAGGAGATCTCGTTCCCCTTGATGCTTCTTTCTGCTCTGTTTATATCCCCTTCTCCTGATGGCTCTCAGGTGGCTCCTGTTCACAGACTCCGCCTCCTGGCAATTGGATCCTCTCCCTCTCCATGACAATGCTAATGAGTACTTGGGTAGCTCGCCACCCCTTCCCCCCAAGCGGTGTCTTGGGCCTGTGGGCAAAGAATGGAGAAGTGGGGGAGGAGGGGGGGCAAGAGAGACAGACAGACCTGACCATCTAGTGACCATCCGGGACAGACCATCTGCATTACCACATGCCGACCCTGCTCGGTGCTGGACTGTAAAGTGGTAGTCCTGGAGTGCCAAGAACCACCTGGTCACTCGTGCGTTGGAGTCTTTAGCGCGGGCCATCCACTGCAGGGGAGCATGATCCGTGACTAAGGTGAAACTGCGTCCTGTCAGATAATAGCTCAGCTCCAAGACTGCCCATTTTATGGCCAGGGCTTCCTTTCCTTTTCCTTTTCCTTTCCTTTTCATATCGGGATTCTGTAGGAGAGAGCTTGCGACTGATATAGACAATGGGATGCTCTTCACCTGCTTGGACCTGGGTCAGCACCACTCCTATTCCTACATCTGATGCATCTGTCTGTAAGATGAAGGGGCAACTGTAGTCTGGAGCATGCAATACTGGTGAAGCTGTGAGAGCCGTCTTGAGCGCTTTGGAATGCTTGCTTCGCTTCTTCTGTCCAGCGTAACTTCTCTAGCTGCCCTTTCTTGGTCAGGTCTGTGAGGGGACAGGCTATAGAGGAGAAGTTGGGGATGAAGCACCGGTAGTAACCCGCCAATCCGAGAAAGGCACGTACCTGTGTTTTGGTGGTAGGTGGGTTAAACCGCCTCACTGCCTCCACTTTCTGCTCTTGTGGCTTGATGAGACCTCGGCCAATGCTGTACCCTAGGTACTGTGCCTCTGACAGGCCCAGGTGACACTTCTTTGGGTTGGCTGTTAGTCCAGCCTTCCGTAGTTCCATCAAGACTTTCTTTAGCCGATCCAGGTGGTATTCCCAATGCTCTGAGTGAACGTCGTCGATGTAAGCCATGGCAAAAGCTCGGTGCAGACGCAGCACAATGTCCATGAGCCTTTGGAATGTTGCTGCTGCCCCATGCAGGCCAAAGGGTAAGTCCCGATACTGCCAGTGCCCCCCGGTTGTGCCCGGTTTCTTTCTCTGGCATCTTTAGACAACGGCACTTGCCAATAACCTTTGGTGAGGTCAAGCGTTGAGATGAAGCGGGCTCTGCCGAGGCGTTCAACCAACTCATCTACTCGGGGCATGGGGTAAGTTCCATCTTTCTTGGGCACCATAACTATAGGGCTGGACCATGGGCTTCGAGACTCCTTAATTACTCCCAAATGGAACATCCGTTGCACTTCCTCCTCTATAGCCTGTCGGCGAGCTTCTGGTACCCAGTAGGGCCGCTGTTTAATGATGACATCAGGTGGGGTGTGAATTTCATGAGAGAGGATGTCTGTCCGGCCCGGGGTCTCTGAAAACACATCTGAAAAACTGCTTACCAGGGCTTCCAGTTCTTTCTTCTGGACTGCAGAAAGTTGTGTTCCCAGATCCACCCCAGGCTCCTTTATGGCAAATAATGCCAGTTGGTTTGCGGGTTCGACCAATCTCTTCAACAGGTTGATGTGGTAGATTTGTTCGCCCCGTCATCGTCCTGGCTGGCGGACTCGATAATTTACCGGCCCCACTCTTTCTATCACAGTATACGGTCCCTGCCAGGATGCAAGAAATTTACAAGCAGCATTTGGAATTAGTACCAATACCCTGTCTCCTGGGTGAAACTCACGTGCCTGAGTGGGGCAGTTGTACACTCGCTGTTGGGCCCGTTGGGATTCGATTAAGTGCTCCTTCACTAAGGGCATCACTTTGTCAATCCTTTCCCTCATCTCCTGCACATGCTCAATCAGAGATCGGTGTGGGGAAACTTGGCCTTCCCAGGCTTCTTTGGCTATATCTAAGAGCCCTTGTGGCTGCCGCCCGAACAATAGCTCAAAGGGAACAGAAGGAGCAACTCCTTGGCAATACTCTTGGAGGTGGCTTTTCGGAGGGGAATGGCCTCAGGATACCGTGTGGCATAATCCATGATGACCAAGATGTGTTCATGACCCCGAGCTGACTTTGGCAATGGCCCCACCAGGTCCATCCTGATGCGCTCAAAAGGTACCTCTATAATGGGCAGTGGAATCAAGGGACTGGGGGGTGGTTTCTGTGGGGCGGTGCGCTGACAGACTTCGCAGCTTCTACAGAAACACCTCACCTCTGCATTTATTCCTGGCCAGTGGAATCGATCCCTGAGCTGCTGAAGCGTGTTATCGGGACCCAGGTGCCCTGCCAGTGGATGCGAGTAAGCCAGGAACAGAACCATTCCTGTCTTGGTTTGAGGCACCACCAACAGATGCTTTTCCTCACCCCTCCCAAGTGCCACTCAGTAGAGCAGCCCATTTTCGACAATGAAATGTGGTGTTGGATGTGGCGGGGGTAGATGCTCTTTTCCATTAATTACTCTTACCTGATCTCAGCAGTTCTTAAGGCACTAATCTTCTCTCTGTTCTCTGTTAAATGAGCCTCCCGCTGTTACCTGTTGGAACAGATAAGAGTACACGTTTAACTGGGAAGTATGTGACTCACCCTCTGGTTCACTGTCAGTGGCAAGCATCACTGGTTGACGTGGGGCCTCCTGTTTCGCTCCTCCTCTGCACGGTCGACGCTGCCTGGAAGGTTGCATTGTGGTTGACAGAAGGCGGTCGAACCCTGGCCAGTCACGACCGAGCAGGAGGGGTACTGGTAGATCTTTTACTACTCTTACTTTCATCCTCCAGCTCCCTGTGTCTGCGGCGATATTAACAGAACGGGCTGGCACATACTGGGTGTCCCCATCCACACAGGTGATGGGCATCACTATTTTACCTTCATCCTTCACTGGTGCAATGTCTGGATGGGCCAGACTCACTGAACTGCCAGAATCCAACAACGCCTTTACCGGGCGTCCGTCAATCCTCACTTTCCTTTCCGGAGCCCCAGAGGGTATAGCCCGGTGCACAATACAGCCTGCTAGCCACACCCGCATTGCTAGTGGGTTGGGATCGGTAGTCATAGGCTCATCCCGTGGGCCCGGTTGTGACTGGTCTGCTTACTGGCATAGTGGTACTCTCCAGTGGTCGTTTGTCACTCTGTATTCTCTGAAAAAAATCCTGCTCCAGCCTCTCTCCCAAGTCTCGTGCTTGAGCTGCCTCCGCCAGCTCTACTGCTTGTACCAACTCAGCCAGCGACTCTGGATTTTGCATCCCCACAGCCTTCCGGTGCACCCGGGGCAGAGAACGGAGCAGCTTGTCTACCACCACCTCCTTTGCGACTTGCAATGCGGTAGCCTGGCCAGTGAGAAGCCATAGATGGGCCAACCTAGAGAGTTGGGTGGCCTGTACTCAAACGGGGGCCCAAGGATCATACACTCATTCAAAGAACCGCTGCCCTGCATACACAGATGAGAGCCCCACCCGGGCCAATATCTCCTGCTTCAGTGCTGCATAATCAGTGGCTGAGGTGGAGGGTAACGAATAGTAGGCACGCTGCGCTTCTGCAGAAAGGGTGCAATAATACCAACCTACTCGGACACATGCCACCCTTCTCGCTCTGCCACAATTTCAAATGTGTGGAGGCAGGCTTCTACATCATCAAGATCTGTTAATTTGGTGAGCAGCTGGCCAGCTACGGCCCGGGTACTGGGGAGTGGGGCTCGCTGGCCGGTCTCTTGACGGAGCCACTCAAACTCACACTCAGCCCTTCCATGCTGCACTAGAGACAGTGTGAGAGAGCTGGATCTGTAAGGTAATGAGAGACAACACACAGACGTTAGGACAGAATCTAACCTCAATTCTCACTTGCCCGCATTCTCCACCAGTTATGGTGGGAGAAAGGAGGCTCAGACTCAACGTGTGGTGAAATATCCCCTAAGGGGCATTTATTGAGTGACAATAATGAAAGTGGTGAAGGTGCTCCAAGGATCAGAGAGGCAGATCATCTGCCGTGAAGAGTGTAGAAGTGAAGGTGCAGGAACTAGTGATGTTAGGTTCTTGAACGAATCGTTCTTTTGAGCCGGTTCTCAGGAAGTAACTGGTCGAGCCGGTTCACAAATCGAACTGAATCGAATTTTAGTTCCGGGTTGATGACGCAGGACGCACAGCCGAAGTAGCACGTCCAACTCAAAAAGAACAGATTGAGCCGGTTCAACCAACTGTCGAAGTTTGCCGAGGATTGCCGAGGACTCAACAAGAACCGAATGAGCCGTGGCGAAGTTTGCAGAGGATTACCGAAGATTCTGATGAGTGAGTTGACGATACTGTACAAGCCTGACGATTCCAGTACTCGTGTACTGGAAATATGCTTATTATGACTGTTATTAATTTACATTTTATTAAAACCTGCAAAAACCTTTCTGTCGAGTGATGTAAATAAATTTTACAATATTTTATTGTGCATGCATATTATATTTACCTATCGCTGTTCTCCATACTTGCTGCTAAATAAGTTGACATGCTTACAGTATGTTTACACAGCGTTTTGAATCATGGCGGGTGAGGCCGTTTTCGTACGGGGGCATGGGGTAAGTTCCATCTTTCGTCACGATTAGTACCAGTTGTGCTGGTTAGACCCTGCTCCGGAGTAGGAGCTAATTTGGTTCTCGAAAAAGGCAGTCCGGTACTAAAATCACACCCAGTTCCGGCGGTGCGAACACGCCGAAAAGTGGGTAGTTCCACAATTAGTTCTGGTACTATGAAAGGGTTCCTGCGGTGCGAAAGGCCCTAATGTCTGTAATGTGTGCTGCAGGTGTGAAACTTTTAGGAATCTTATCCTAGTTGTAGGCTAGTCAATATGCTCAGTGAGTCGTATCTGACATAAAGGAACCCGTGAATGAAACTGTGACCACAAACACCATTAACTTAAGTGAATTATATGGTAATAATCAGCAATATACTTCACACAAATAACTTTATTTTTTTAATGTTTCAATATGGGTTGACACAAATTACTTGTGAATTTTTCATTGATACAACATTGCACCGAGTTGTTAGAAAAGAAATGCGTAGAGACGTTTTTGCACGATGATGTCAGGAACCGATGATTCGGCTTTTTGAACCGGTTCAATGAGCCGATCTGTCCGAAAAGAACCGGTTCGCGGAAATGAATCGGACTTTGCATCACTAGCAGGAACCTGCCGGACGAAACCTTGTGATCTGGGATCTCTTAATAATCACTGGAGCCTGCGTGAGGAAAAGAACCAGAGACAACGTTAGCCTGGTTTTAGGAGATCTCGTTCCCCTTGATGCTTCTTTCTGCTCTGTTTATATCCCCTTCTCCTGATGGCTCTCAGGTGGCTCCTGTTCACAGACTCCGCCTCCTGGTAATTGGATCCTCTCCCTCTCCATGACAATGCTAATGATTGCTTGGGTAGCTCGCCACAATATGTAAAAACATAACATACAGATTTCAGTAATAATGACATTAAATTTTTTGCTTGTCAGTACATTCTGCAGTACATTTTAACCATAATTCCGTGACAACAGGTAATTATGAAATTATATGTAAAGATGTACTTAAGATGTACTTAAGTCTTACTTAAGTGGTTAAAAAAGCTAATTGCATTTAATATATTTTATAATATGTTTTATATATATTTTTAATATATAATTTGAACTATAATACATTTTCATTTATTTGCAATTAACATGCAGTTAAGTGCTTGAAAACATTACATTCAGTTCATACTTAAGTATATTCTTTTAAAGTATTTTTGTTACTTAAATATTTTGTTATTTCTGTAATAAATAATTATTTCAAACTTTTTTGTTGGATTTTTCAGCATGGGACATCAAGTTAGCAGATGCCAATTTTTTATGAAATTACCATCCTGCACTATTAATACCCCACCTCTTTTAACCACCTACAACTAAAATAATAAGTAATCTTTTTAAAAGTAAACTAAAATGTACTCACCAAAAAAGTAATCTGTTTATAGCAGCCTACAAATGAAACTCAGTTTTTTTCTCTCTTTTGTGTACAGCTAATCTGATCAATGTATTACGGGTACTGGAGCTGTCTGAAGACATGGAGGGAGTGTCAGTGGAGGCCGGCCTGTGCATCGAAAGAAAGGACACATCAGAAACAGACATGGCTTACAGGATAGACAAAAAGATTCAACTCAGTGCCCCAACTAAACAATTCTTTCCAGGTATGGACTCTTTGAAACATACTTTCACAACCCTACAAGCATTTGAGGCCATGGGGTTTTCTGAAGTGCAAATTCTACAGACATTGTGTTATATATGAATGATGCTTTGCTGTTTTCTTCATAGATTCTGCTTTCCCTGAGAACTTCTCTCTGATGACCACTGTCAAGGCTAAGAAAAACTCTCAATTCTTCCTGGTGTCTTTGTATGATGAGCAGGGAGTCCAACAGCTGGGGCTGGAGATGGGCCGATCACCTGTATTCCTCTATGAAGACCACCAAGGCCAGCCAGCTCCAGATCTCTACCCCATTTTTAAGAAAATCAATCTGGCTGATGGGAAGTGAGTGTTTTTTATGCATTCCTAGCTCTGAAGTGCCCTTAAGTTTTCTTTACTTGTAACCGATGAGATTTGCTGTTCACAACCCCTTTTACTTCAATAATCTGATGTATTTCGTAGCAAAACAGGATAAATCTTGAACTTGATTTTATTCAGACTAAATGTGACATTGCTAAATAAATGCCTGAATAGCTAATATAGCTAATAATATATTGGTTACTGGTAAACATTATCCAATAGCCAGTGCGGCCTTAGTGATGTCAGTGGAATAGGAAGAGCAGGTTTTACATTTACATTTTGATGAATAAGTTAGACTAGGAACTTGTATTAATAAATTAAACGGGAATCAGAATTAATCAGCTTCCACTCGCAAAAGTGAAAAATCTTTTAGCTAGCTAATGTGTAAATTAAATGGAGATTGAGTGAATACCAATATCGCATTTAACAATGGGTATTAATATTCATTATGTGTGGTCAGATTTAATGTGATCTGCTGAGATAAATTTGCAGATTAAACCAGATAGTAATGTGAATATGATTGCGTGTTCATGTGTAAATGGTCATTCTTTGTTATGGTTTGAATGATCTGATCACAAAATATTTTGGACTGTGTTTAGACTTGTATTTATCTTTAATCAGATCATCTGAAATGGATGTTAATACCAGGTGTAAGCAGAGACAATGAAAACTTTTTTGCTATTATGCACTATGAATCGTGCTTTGCATTCATAAATACATTATTATGAGTAGATGTATTCCAACATGTATAATTGTTGGAGGATGAGAGCTATTTTAAAGTGTGGCTTTTGCAGAATAAAAATAAATTTTTCAACTAGACTCCTGATCTGGCTATGGTACCATAGCATCACAGTGTCCATTTATAGAATGCTCTTTCACATTTAAGCGACCCATAATCCACCTCTAATAGCCATGCTCCTGGAACAGCAGTAAGTATCACTTTTACCCCTGGGTTAGAACTGTGATAAAACTCTGCTGTTGTTGACACTGATTAACCCAGCTGTCATCCCTTCTCAGATGGCATCGAATAGCCTACAGAGTGGAGGGCAAGTCTGTTACACTGTACCTGGACTGTAAGAAGGTGCAGACGCTGGAATTGATGCGTGGAGACAGCCCTGTGGTCAGCACGGATGGAGTCGTTGTTTTTGGGACGCGGTTGCTAGATGAGGAAGTATTTGAGGTACAAAACATCAGACATCTCATACAAGGACATGTTTTACCCAAATAGTCCAATTAGGGCAGGTTAAGAATGAATGATGCATTTATATAGCGCTTTATTGTGTATTGTTGTACACCAGTGTGCAGCATCCACTTGGATGATGCGACGGCAGCCACAGGACAACGGCGCCAGTGCGCTCACCACACACCAGCTACAGGTGGAGAGGAGAGAGAGAGTCATAGAGCCAATCAAGTGGTTGGGGATTATTAGGAGGCCATGATTGACAAAGGCAAAACCGGGGTTACAGAATATAGATTGGAATAAAACAGTCTTTAAAGATATTAAAGGTATTGTACTTGAAATCTATAAATGAAAATAGATGAAGTGTAATAGAATAGACACATAAATGTGTATTTTGGATGTTTTCCTTCCACTATTCTGAATGAGGGCATGTTATGTGAGCAAAATAGGCCAAAATCTCAAAATTGACCAGAGCATGGTTTTTGCCTGTAGTGTATTGTCTTAAAGGGGTCCTGTTATGCTCTTTTACAATGTCTTGAATTTGTTTTGGGGGTGTACTAGAACATGCTCTCATGCTTGGTGGTTCGAAAAGCGCATTATTTTTTTACATAATTTACATTATTATAATACCTTTCTCCCCATCCTGGTACAAACGGCTCGATTAGTTCCGGGTTTGATGAAGGCCCGCCTTCCGAAAAACGAAATGTGATGTGATTGGTTAGCTGTCCCAGTGCGTTGTGATTGGTGAACAGCTTAGATGGTGTTTCAGTACTGCCCCGACCCTTGCCAAAGCAGCAAGTTCCGTCTGCTCCGGTTTAGTTAAGGATGGCGTCAATATTGCAAATATAGAGAATATTGAACAAGAGGATCGCGCAGAACCTTTGCATGCACGTATATTGCAAGACATATTAGAGTGGTAACGTTATTGTTGTTGTTTTTTTTTTTTTTTTGGCTAAATCACGTTTTAGATAGAATGTCAACAACCGCGTAAAAATAACTGCATTTACTATGTACAGATAAGTGCATATGTATTATTTTTATTGTTATTTAATTCTAACATTATAACATGAATTGCAGTGAAACTGTTATACAGTTGAATTTATTTATACCATAATCCAGTGTTTCCCAGGCGGCATATCTATGCAAACTCATTCTCTCTCTGGAGTGGTAGAGATCAAGGTTTCCCCGGTAATGGCTATACATAAAGCAGCGCTCTGCTAAAAAAAAACACTGCTTTATCAGACATTACATGCAAGATTAAAAGAAAATGACATCCAATTTTCTGAAGACAGTCGGTTTCTTTCAGAAATACAGTGATATAAAAACACCCGCACTCAATGTATGGGAAACACTGTAGTCTCATAATTGAAGTGTAAATTCTGCAGATTACATCATTGTCCAGTATTGTACTGTCAGCAATTTATTATAAAAACATAGTTACATACATAATTATTCAGGTGCATGTGTAATAACTTGCAAAAACTTCAGGCTACAGCAGCACTTCTTCTTCGTCGTCTTGTCTGATGCACTCAACGAAGCGTTCTAACTAGACCTCGCCCCTCCCCACCCCCCAACCATTAGAATTTCCGTAGGCGGGGTTTATTTTAATGATATTCTAATGGGCCGCTTTGTGATATCACAATACCCGGAAAACAAACGCTGTAGTCCAAACGAGCCGTTCATTGTAGTTCTTGAAAAGGGATTTAAAAAAAAACTAAATATCTCCCATTGGAGTGGACTTTGAGATTTGTAAGTTTGAAGATCTCTTTTATGGCCAAACATACAAACTACACACTGACTAAAATTCAAAAAGTGAAAAAGCATAATAGGACCCCTTTAAACATAGTCCAAAATGTCCCAAAATCATTTATGTACTCAAGTGACAGTCCTTTCAACAAATCTCACTAAGAAATGTCTGGGTCATTTTAACCATTAAAATTAATCACACCCAATCAGAACAATAATGCTTCTGTAGATTTTACTTCTGTAATATTTGTCATTCTTATTCTAAACGATAATTCACATTACATTCTTATTAATAACACACTCTCTTTGCTGCAGTTTCATATTTCCTCAACCCACTTCTCTTCAGCTTCTTTATAAATGCTGCAGTATATGCTCATCATACTCCCCTTAACTCTCAAACAAACAGCAAACAAGATATTTCTCTTGAGAGGTGACAGGGAATCTCAGATCAGCATAATTTCATATATATTTATGCCTCTGATTTGCTTTAATGGAATAAACTAGTGGTCTATTTGTTTTATGTTTAATTGAACAGTTTGAAATAGAGTGGATCAGAGGCAGTTGTCTGGGCTGCTGAAGTTGGGGTCTTGTCTCCACAGAGAGAAATAAATGGGTGCTGTTCAGGCTTGTTTCCACTTCTAGAGAATACCTGGAAGTACCACCCTGCTCACCTGTGAATTAGTGCTGTCTGAATGAGCACACATTCACTTATTTTTTTAAAGATGAGCCTTTACTCTTTGTATTTAATTTAATGCATTAAAAATTTTGGTTGAAGAGTGTGTATTTCCAAGCCTTTTAATGAGAATGTTCATTGAGTTTTTTTTTTCAAGCATCAACACACCTTAAAAGGATAGTCTGGATTTTGTTGTTTTACTCACCCTCACGCCAGTCCAAACTAGTATGACATTCTTTACATCATACACAAAAGATGAATTTTTGAATATCATGGCCATTTATTTTTACAATATAATGAAAGTGACTACGTAAATGACAAAACAAAACACACCATGTGAGTGAAATTTAAGTCGTTATTTAATGAAAATCATTAAAGAACTAACAATGTCAGATTCTTCCAAAACGAATAAAATTTTGGTCGATCCTGTTCTCAAAACTTGAATGATTCGTTCGTGAATCTGATCCCGTTCAATCATTGACTCAATCAAGTTGAAGTGGTTAACAGCTAGTGGTTAACCGTGGAAGATAAACAGTGTGTATGGACCTAAATGTAAGTCTGTTTTACACCCAAAGCTATCAGTTCAGATGATAGGAGCAGTCATATGAACTGTTTTTATGCAATTTGTAGTGTTTATATTTATATGGGGCTTCTGTGTCATTATTAAATGAAAAAATGACTAGCACATCAGTAAGTCATACAAGTTTGGAAAGGCATAAGGGTAAGAAAATTATAACAAAAATTTACATTTTTGGGAGAACTACGCTACCTTTTTGTAAGATCTCCATTATCATCACTGCAAAGAGCCTCTTTTTTTTGTGGTTTTCTTGAGCTCCAACATTTGATAAATGTTGGGTATTTGGTTTCATTGTGCTGTGTGTTTGGGTTCATATCTGCCTATATAAGACTCTCTTAATGTTTATATAACATTCAGATGAATAACTCCATGACTAATCTCTTGTTTCTTGTGGTTGATGGTTCTGGCTAGATGTAGATTAGAGTTGAAGTTGCATCACTGCTCTTGGCTATATCCTCATGCTTATGTATGCTGGATTCTAGCATTCTGGGAATGCTATTGTCAGTCTAATGTACATTTAAGGGTCCTCTATCTGCTTCCACCACAAAAAAACAGATGTTTTGTTAGGTCCAATGTAGCACACGCCACATGTCCTCCAGCAGCCCACTGCAATAACTTTACTTCCCAAACTCCACCCATCCAATACCACTGTTTGCCTTTAGCTGTTTTGGCTGAAACAGCACCCAGAGAAACACAATACCCATCCCATTCCATTCCATACGTCCCAAAATCCTGCCCAAATCAATGTCCCATTGTTAACAAATCCTGGTAATAGCAAGAAGCTATCTGAAGAGCTTCCTTCACTATGGTTGTGTCTAAAACTTGAAAAATTCTGTCTTTTCAGACAAAGAGTCATCATGGCACGTCCCAGTCCAACATTTGCGTGACATCCTGTCTACTAAGATGTCTCCATCTGGTCGATTTTTAATCGCAGCATAGATGCTTCATTCACTGTTTGTAATATCCCACAATCCTGTGTGTGTGGTTTGGTGGTTAGTTAATAAAAAATAACATCTTAAAGCAGAATTAATAATTTGAGATTATCAATTTAATTTTCATTTGTTTCATTTTTTCCAGCCTGATGATTCAGTTCCTACCAGGAAAAATATTTTAGTCATTGAATATTCACTTTAATGACTAACAATGTTCACAAGCTAACCAGTCATGACATGATGATGACTTGGAAGGTGGCCTGAAGACAGTTTCCTTAAATAATTGTGTCAAGTCATTGACTATCTTGGCAGCAAACCCTTTAGTTTCAGTCACGTTTGCAGCAAAACATCTCTATTTGAGCAATGATTAAGAGTCCGTACCACCTCTTGTGCTTTAAAAAAAAGAAAGAAATTTCATCCTTCTTCGTTGTGCTTTTCAGAACAACCGTGATGATGAATGATGACTAATTCCCCTCATTTTTCTTTCTCTCGGGGTCCACTCCCCATTCATTCTAATCCTTCCAATAGAGCTGCATCTGTGTCATGGGGTCAGTGTGATCTGGGTGAGGCTTGTACTGGGGGATGTGTGAGTTCGACCCAATCTGAGGCCAGTTCCCAGGCCCTGGACTGAGGGGGAATCCAGAGGTCTTATATTCCGGTCCAAATCTCTCAGCGTGGGAAAGCTGCTCGGGAGCCTGGGGAGCCAGATTCTTACAAATCGAAGTCTTTCTGAACTAGAGAACTGAACTAGAACACACACACAAAAACAAACAGCAGATTATCCACATTTTAAATTATTTCTAGGATTATTTCTGTTTCTGATTCTGCTTAGAAGATGCAGATAAGATCCATAATATCCAGTTCATGTCTGGTCCGCTGATCCAGTTTTAAAACTGTGTTAACTGGCTTGTTTAGTTCTTGAGTTGTCAAGCACAAGGCTCTAATTTTAGCCGACAGATAGATAGAAGAGAACACTTGTGGGATCAGTGGAGTGTAATTAGTTGGCTAGGTATACGGATTTATTTTCCTTTTAAGATCCAACATATGTCAGATTAATGTGAGAAATGCTGTGGTTTGGCTGTACTCTACTGCCGAATGAGTTTGTGTATATTACGCATAACAATAATAATAATACGCATAACCTTTACTCTATTTATTATATGTAAGTGTGAACTCGTGAAATACATTTTATTTACAAATACGGTATCTGTTCATCCAAACAGATTTCAGAGTTCTATTTTATACCAAGCATCCTACAATACGCAAACTTTAATGTAATTCATTAAAAATAGAATATAGATGTTGTTTGCAACACATTTTATTTGATCAAAATACACTTTTGAAGCCACTTTTGAATGAAGAAAGATGTTTTTTGCAGCCAGATGGTAATTTTTATTTAAAGGAATTAGTGGATTAAGAGGATAAAGTGATTTAAAACATTTTTTAAATTTGCTTTATAAAGAGATATAGAGAATAAAGAACAAAAATAGAGCTACGTTTTTTTTTTAATATTGCATTTGAGCTATTTGCAAATAATTTTTTTTCTTTTTAAATATGTGCATAATCACTCTTAATCAAATGCTTAATATGTTGAAAATGGCTCCATAAATTTTTCTTGTCTAGTCACATTCAATTATGAATTACATGAATCACATGAAAAATGTATATAGGCTATTTTTCATTCAAAACAGCAAACTTGGAAAAAAGTACATTACAGGGTATTTCTGTCATTCATTTGCATCTTAAAACAGTTGTCAAATATTATATTTTTAGCTGCTTCTTACCTTGCTCAAGCATTGTGTTGGAATTCCCACCTTCTTTGATTTGACTGGCCATCTCAGTCATTTTGAAATTGCTGTGGCAGACCACCCTCAATATGTAACGTTTAGTCATTCTAACAACAATGGTCAATTTGGCCATATCTCATTATTAGGAGGAGACATGTCCCCTTCAGTGTCTATTGTGGTTATAGCACCAACCTATGGTTAGGGCCTGATTTCAATCTTGAGGGCAGCATAGTCAGAGATGTGTAGTCATTTTTCACACGTGCTTCCTCTGTGCTGGGACTATCACTAAATTGCTGCCCATTACACTGCTGCTTTAATTTCTTAGTGGGCTGATGCTGGTGCCAGAGTTTTGTGACAGGGACTGCAGTCAAATACATAGTCTTTTGGCTTTAACGGCAGCCCTATAATAGCAATATAGGAGACAGAGCGAATTTATGAACAATTTATTGAACAGTTTATAGAAGTCTAAAGTGTGTAAAATATATTTTTGAAGTGAAGATTGCTTTTCCTGAAGCATAAACGTTTATTTGCAGTGTGCTTCCAAAATGCCTAATACTATATGCAAAAAAATTTTGACAAGTTTTACCCCGATTTCATCAGTGTTACAAAAGTTGTTTTTCATCTTAATTTACTTTTCTGCTTTACATCAGCATGTTCTCCAGTTATGCAGTGTTAAACGGGGTTTTATTTCTCTTTGATCACAAGAATTACACCAGTGCAGTGAATATTACCGAATCAATGCATATGTTATATGTTTGTGTTACAGGGTGAGATCCAGCAGCTCTTGCTCGTGGATGATCCTCAGGCTGCGGCTGACTACTGCCAAGATTACATTCCCGATTGTGACAGCCCGTTGCCCAACAGTACCCAGAGTCTGGCTCCTGAAGAGGTTAGTGATTTCTCTGTGAGTTTGGCTCCCCATGTAATCAAAAAAAGCTCATTGTCTTATTTCCATCTGATTTATTTTACATCCATATGACATCCTGTTTTTCTGCCCAGATTTATTGGTCCATTCAGTTTGTCTTGTATTATTCTCCAGACTCCTCACATTTTAGCATGTGCAAAAGTATCATGTGCAAGTATCATGTGCAAACAGAGAAAGAAACACTTGTTTTCCCAATGAACTTTGAGCAACCAGCCTCACAGTTTTCCAGAAAATTGCAGACCTTTATGAAGACATAATTTGTTCCAGCTTGGCCAAAAATGTCTTCCTCTTTTTGGAAGAGCCCAAGAGCTGCCTTGGCTTCTCAATTCCACATTTACATTTATCTGTTTGCACTTTTTACTGTTCTGGCTTCTGGGCTCGGCTCCCAGAGCACTCATCTGAGCCAGCCAATAAACAGTACAGGCATGCATATGAATAAAATTGCTTGGTGCTTAGGTGCAAAAGCACTAACACTCCATCAGCTCTAGGAATCAACCAATCTATATTTTTAGTATAAACAATATTGTTTTTGGTTTAAACGCACAACTGTAGATGTGCATAAATTATTTCAATTATTTTATTTTCTGCTTTTTGATTCAAAAACAACAAAGAATTCATTAGACTGCAACAATAAAATATGCAAATATGAATATTTAAATAATAATAATAATGATAACACCAACAACAACATAGGGGTCTTTAGCACACTGCTAACATTAAAAAACCTCATTGATGGACTTAAACACATTAATACAAATACTGATTGGATTTATTCTGATTAAATAATGCAGTATACTATATGTAATATTATATAAACAAATATATACAATTCTGTTCAAAAGTTTGGGATCAGTAAGATTTTTATTTTTAAAATGAAATTAATACTTTTATTCAACAAGGATACATTAAATAGATTAAAAATAACAGTAAAGATATTTATAATGTTACAAAAGATTTATATTTCAAATAAATGTTGTTCTTTTGAACTTTCTATTCATCTGAAAATCATTAAATGCATCATTAAAATATTGAGCAGCAACTGTTTTCAACACTGATAACAATATGAAATGTTTCTTGAGCATGAAATCAGCATATTACAATGATTTCATGTGACACTGAAGACTGCAGTAAGGATGCTGAAATGTTAGCTTTGCCATCCCAGGGATAAAATATATTTTAAATTATATTCATTTATAAATTTTAATTTGTAATAATTTCACATTATTACTGTTTTCACTGTATCTTTGATAAGAAGAGATTTCTTCCAAAATCTAAAATATAAACACATACGGAGGAATTTATGGCTCCGGTGATTGGCTCAAAAATTTCTGTATTCTTTTTTTAACAAAGATGGTATTTTTTTAATTACATAATTAATTTTCTAATCACCGCTTAGGGGACAAGAAGCTTTCTTGCAAGAGCACTTCTTTGTCTTTCAAATAAACAGAATGGCCCATATTTGTTTTCATAATGTGATATTTTTTATGTGGACATTTTGAACATGTTTTTTCGATTGTGATGATTTGTGTTTGTTGTGAACATACACGTGCGGGTGAGTCAGCCCAGTGAGTCATCATGTCAGTAGGTTAGCATTTCTCTGCGGCCTTCTGGGAGGAACGCTTAAGGTCATTGTGCATTTATTTCTCCTCACAGCTCCCACGCCCAGTTTTGTGCAAGTGTGCTGAATGTAAATGTCTGCCTATGTCTCTCTCCAAGTTGGCTCAAGGAAAAGTGTCTATCGGCAGCCGTTCAGAGGTAGAGCCAGCTGGCTTTCAGTTCCCACAACAGCTGAGAGAAGAGGGACTAATGGCGAGATTCATCAGCATTGCTCACATTACTGACCTATTACCAGAGCTCACACTGATCTCATTCTATCCTGCCCGACTTGGCATCTCAACACCTCACTTTGGTTCTCACATTAATCATATAATCTCTACTCGACAGGCCTCATCAAGCCTATTCAGTCAGGGCCTCTCATAATAGCCTGTAAGCAGCTCAACTCTGACCCCTTGAATTGTGGGCAGATAATGTAGTGCATATCTGAATTGAGAACAAGTTCAACTTTGACCTAATTTGCAAAGAGAATAATACATTGTCTAGCGGAATCAGTCAGCTACCTTAATTTTAGATTCAATTATGTAGAGATGTAGAGAGCCAGTCATATACATTTTAGAATGATTTTGAAGTTGTGTTGTCCTTCTGTCTTGAAATTGTAAGCGTTTTAATTCTGTTCATCTATACCCGACCTCTGACCCCTTGCCCCATCTATAAAAGGCCAAACCCATCCATAACCTTGATGACATAATGCAGGAAGACGAACCAGTGGAACCAAAGAAACGCTCAAAAAAAGACCGCAAAGGCAAAAAGAACAAGAAAAAGAGAGATAAGAAAGGCAAAAAAGAATCCCGTAAGAAGAAAAAGGAAGCTGAAGCTCTTGAAGAAGGTTTTCTTGAGGTGTCCTCTAAGCTGCCGGAGTATTTGGTTCAAGAACCTCATCGAAGAACTTTACCAGCTGCAACAGAGCAGCCAAATCCACCTGTGACAGAGCAGCCCAAGTCACCAGTACAATCATCTCCAACAACAACGGTCAATCTGATGGACTCCATACCCGACATGCCCACTCACGAACCTGACACCTATCAGGGCGAACTCACCATAGCCATTACAAAGCCTGTGACAGATCATGAGGACCAGTCAGTGTTGGCAACAGCAGTTTCTGAGTCCCCAAATATGGAGGTGGAGGTAGAACTTACAGTGCCAGTGTGGTTGCCCATACTTCCTCCTCCCTCCCCATCATTCTCCTGACCAATCACTGACTCTCCCTCACACATTTTAACCACCAGTCATCCACTGTACTAACCAGCCTCTGCCATTCTAACCTCCCCAATAACAGCACCAAAACTCTTCTTCCAAGATGTTAGGCTCATAAAAGAACTACACCGTAGTTATAGTTTGTAGCTTTAGTGAGATGTGTTGATCAAAATGCATATGGATTATGGCTCATTGCAACAGTAACACACTGATGTGTGTCACAAGTTGAATATGAGACATGATGCATATTTTATTCAGGTTTTAGCATAGAGTTACGCTTTTATTTGTTGACTTGGCACACTTTATAGATTGAAACTGAAAGATGCACTCCAAGACAGAATGAAAAACAGGACTGTGTCTAACATAAATACATTTTCATGCATCTTTTTGATACATTCGCCTCCGACAGCTCTAATAGATGTAGTTTTTATTGAATGAATCAAGCTTCTGCTGAGGTAAAACTCAGATGCCAATATCAGTGTGCCAAGTTTGCTCACCCTTCCTTTCATGCTGCTATGGCTGCCATCAGAACATACGTCTTTTGTGCTGACATCTCCCGTTGTTAATAAAACCACCTACCCCACACTCACCAGCTTAGCAGTATGTATGACTTCAAGCCAGCTTTGTAACCAAAAAGTTTCTGTGAATTGTGCTAACATTTTAATTAGTCATCATTGACCTAGAGATCTGAAGCACAGTTAGGCCAGAAACATATTCTATGCAAGTACGCAAACGCAGTTGCAAATGCTTGGCCAGCACACTGCAAGTGCACAGGCAGGTTGTACATACTTAATATGGCTTCTTGCATTACAAAAAAATCTCGGTACTCAAGGGGGCAAAAGAGTTGCAATCAAACATCTGTTACTCTTCAGCGCTGTAACTTAAAACAAGATTTTCATCTTACTGTCACTCAGCCATGACAGTAGTTAACTTGAGGTGAGGTGGTGGGGGGGACATAAAACAAGACAAGTTTATGCTAATACACACTATATAGCACTCCCTTGTGGCAACGCTGAGAATGCAACGCATACGTATGAATTGCATTCAGATACATTTCGCAATTTGCAATCATGTACTTGTGTAGACTATATTTCAGGCCTTAGTGTCTCTGAAGCTCAGATGCCCAGTGAACCCAAACTAATGTAGAGTGGAAATGACTGACTGTGCTCGGTATCTCCATGGTTGTGGTTGCCATGGCTGTGCTGCGTCTAATTCTGCTGTGTCGGTGTGCAGGAAGAGAGGCCGATTAAAACGCCAGAGGTTGAGGAGTTTAGTGATGACCTTTATAGTGATGAACACAATGAGCTCTTGGTCTCCACAGTGACAGTTGGGCCCAATATCACAGACTATGAGGTATGTACTCTGGTTTCTGTTTCTGGGTTTTCCGAACATTGCAAGCATGTTTGAGGTGATAACCCTGACTGTGTGCTGTTGGGATGTTTTCTGCATTCATAGATCTCGGAGAATGATGAGTTTCAAAATGGCTCGAACAGCTTTGAACAGGAATATGAGGAATATGAGGTTTATGAGGACCGATTTGACCCAGCGGAGAGGGAAATGCCGGGCACATGGGATGGAGAGGTACACTTTTGTACCTCAATAATAAATTAACTAAAAACACACAAGCAAACATGGATTTCCTCTTCATCCCATTTAGGGATGCCCAAGTTGATACTAAAATAAGACAGAAATGCAGTAATAGTAGTTTTTATACAGTATCAGATTTATGTATAAATATGCAAAATGCATAAATATGCAAAAGCAATGTTTACTTAACTGAGAAATAATGGAAGATAAATGTCAGTTTTAATTCAGTTATTTTTGTTAATACATGTCCACTTTCCATTAGCTTATTTATTTATTATTTAATGTTTACATAAATAAAAACTTGAAAAGATTTTCAAAAAGTAATGTTTATTTAATTGAAAAATACTGAAAGCTAAACGTCATTGTTTTAATTAATTTTGAGAATACAGTATTTATATTGATATTTAACTTTTTAAATAAATGCCCACTTTCCATTAGTTAGTTAGTTTTATTTATTTATTTATTTATTCATTAATTCTTTCTTGATTTCTTTAAATATTTAACTTCTTAAATAAATGTTCATGTTCTATTGTTTTTGGTGTGGTATAAAAATTGGTATCAATAATCACAAATGTACACTGAAATTTTTATAAACTACTTTGAAAATTATTGTAACAACTCCAATCTCAACCAGTTGTGACCAAGATCTCATCTTTTACCTGTTCTTTCTCTTACAGGGCAGGCGATTTGACAAAGGACAGAAGGGAGAGCCAGCTGTTGTTGAACCAGTGAGTGCTGGAGAGTGAAGTTACACACACACACACACACACACTGATTTATGTTGGCTAATGCAATCTAATTCTAATCTCCTTGTGTTTTATACTAACTAGGGCACATATTTTCAAGGACCTCCTGGCCCACCAGGACCACAAGTAAGTCATAATACTATTAAGATTTAATAAAGCATGGAGTTTTTAAGAATAATATGGAAAAACATAGGGAAGAAATTGATAGCCTTCACATGGGTTTATTATAGCCCACTTACAATTTACATTTCAGAGATCTTTACAAATAAATTATTAAAAGCTAAAACTGAATAAATTTAAATGAATAAACTTGGCGTTGCATTTGCAACCATGTGAAAACAGGGGGTGCTGCAGCCCCCTCAGCACCCCTACTTCCCGCGCCCCTGCCTTCAAGTGAATTAAGGTGGTCTTGAAGTGGTGTCCAGTATTTTTTCATAAAAAAAACAAACAATTTGTGTGTCTGTTTATTCCCCAGGGTCTTCCAGGAATCCTTGGCATCACAGGACCCCCGGGACCCAGCGGAGACCCAGGTGATATGGTGAGTGTCCTCATAATCACTTGACCCACATGACTTGGCAAGAACCTTGAGTCCAGGACACACAGGACACAACCGAGACCCAGCGGAGACCCAGGTGATATGGTGAGTGTCCTCATAATCACTTGACCCACATGACTTGGCAAGAACCTTGAGACACACAGGACACAACCGGGGGATCGGGGGGATGATTGGACTCGTGTGCAGATGGAACAAACCTCACCGATGACTCAGAGCTACTCGAAGGGACCACCAACCTCTACTGAGACCTTAGGCATCAGGGAGTCATGACTCATCTGATAGTTTGACCTAATTTGCGCTGGACAGTGTGTCTGTTCTTGTAACGTGACTCACTCTTTACACACGATCCCTTAGCATGGTAAAACAGACAGCAGACTTCTAACTGCAATAAAGAGCCTGAATTCATCATTTACCTCTGACAGTAGGGATGAAGATTAAAAGAGTATTCTTTTGTCTCTGCTCAGTTTAGCGCCTCTAGCCGGTTGTGAATCAACTTCTCTGGGGTGTCAGCTTCACAAAAGAATTGTTTTAGTAAAAACATCAGACTAGGTTGAGAAAGTGTGTCACTTGAGATGTAAGCTCTTTTTGGCCTTGTATATCTATAGAGATCCTATAACGTTTCCGAAGCTGAAAGGCAAAGGAAAATATTCCAGCCGCAGGTTTTATCTTTTCTTTTGAAGGTTGAAGTTCTGTGTTGTTGGAAGAGGGCTGTTGACTGACAGCTTTGATTGGCTGAGCTCTTAAATGTTTTACACCAGGCAAATGAGCACAGTAGGCTTTGATACAGGCAACATGTTAAAAAAAAAAAATTTTCATTAAGTGTTAGACTGTATTCAGGAAACAAGCCAATGGATAGGGAATAAATTGAAGAACAATTGCTTATGCAATTGTTTTATCAAGTAAGTATTGCTGATACAATTGTGCACACATGCATGTACAGAAATGCTCCTTCAATTAATTGAGCTAATTGTCTCTCCTCCCGCAAGGGTCCTGAGGGACGTCCAGGGCTGCCTGGCGCTGATGGGATACCAGGTCCTCCAGGCACTTTGCTTATGTTACCTGTAAGATGAAGTCATTGCTTCAGTAACACATTTAAACCACTTACATCTCATTAGCAGGAGTTGTTTGCCAGAAGAAAATAATAAAAAATTTACATCACAAAACATGAGGCCTGGGCCTCAATAGCATATTTTGGCCACATGGTGGAGCTGTGATATAATCAGACTTAATGGCATCCAGTATATTTCCATTTATTTGTTAAAATATATCTTTAATAGTGACTTAATGTACATAAATTATTTAGTTAGTAATCTCTTTTTTGCACTCAGTTCCAGTATGGAGGAGACTCTCAGAAGGGACCTGTGATATCTGCTCAAGAGGCGCAGGCTCAAGCCATCTTACAACAGACCAAAGTAAGACACTCAAACCAAACGGTCTTTGGCTCTTACATCTGTCCCCTTCACTCATTTATCATGACTGTATAATCAGTGGTGTTTGCTAAAACAAGCATCACTTTCACTAATGCGCATACATAGGTTTACGGATTTCAACAAACCACTAACACCAAAAATATTGAAATTTGGAATGTACTGTAACTCATCCTGTATGTCTGATACAGACACAAATTAAACCTACAAGTTATGTGGCTATGTGAGGAGATGTGTCTGTTAGTTTTCTATTATATATTCTATAACTATTAATGTTATTTATTCCTGTGATGCAAAGCTGAATTTTCAGCAGCCATTACTTCAGTCTTCGGTGTCGCATGATCCTTCAGAAATCATTCTAATATGCTGATTATCTGCTCAAGAAACATTTATTATTATCAATGTTGAAAACAGCTGTGCTGCTTAATATTTTTTGTGAAAACTGTGACAGCATTTGATGAATAGAAATTTCAAAAGAGCATTTATTCAAAATAGATTTTTTTTAAACAATTGAAGTCTTTACTGTCACTTTTTATGAATCAATGCATCTTTGTTGAATAATTTTTATTCAAAAAACAACAATAACAAAAAAAAACATAATGACCTAAAACTGTAGTGTACTTGATTTATTCAAATAAAAATATAATTTAATATGACTGAATTGACCTGACTTCATTAGGTTTGTTTTTTTTTTCTTTGGTTTTACTTTTTTTTACAGCACACCAACACACAAAATCTGCTCAGAACTCTAGGCATGTTACAACCTACAACACCCTAGCTTTACACACAATGTCTTCAGACATTGTAAAACTATAGATGTTGCGTAATATTAAATGGTGTTACAGTGTATTATCCCAATACGTAGTTGTTTATGATCTATACTCAGCTTAAAGCCAGGTTTGAGAATAGGTCATTTTTTAATTTTGGACAATATAGAAATGTTACAAATTCAGTACAAATACAAGTATAAATGCAGGTTAAGGATGAAGAAAAACGTGGAACTTTTTCTGTTTGTTTTTATTTTTCTTTGCTTCTAGCTATCATTGAAGGGCCCTCCAGGTCCATTAGGTCTCACAGGGAGGCCAGGCCCAGTGGTAAGAAATCTTTGTCATTTATTTTCCAGTTTATTTCAGATTTTGTTTTAGCACAGGCTATGCTATCTACTCCAAATTCAGATTGTTTTTTGGGTTTATTGGGTTCAGTGGATACGTTCTGTCTTTGAAAATGTATGTTTCTTCCAGGGTCTTCCAGGTCCCAGTGGACTAAAAGGCGACAGTGGAGAGCCTGGGCCTCTGGTGAGGACATTTCCTTTTATATTCCCGCTTTACATTCAGTAGGCTTTGAAATCATCTCTCTGTCTGTTTCTTATTCTTCTCTTTTCAGGGGCCACGTGGGTTGCCAGGCCCTGCTGGTCTTAATGGGAAACCAGGGAAGAGGGTAAGACTGAACATCTTACACGTAGTGAAAAAAAAAAAATCAATGGAACAGTGATCAAAGTTCAAGTCTGATCCATTTAATTAACCTCATCATGAATATAAATTGGGCGATAACAGTTTCCTTATTGATGTGCTGTGTTTTTTGCTTCATGAATATTGCATAAAGCGGTGCAGAGAATATGATGACGAAGTGGTATTCTGTGTTTGACCTTGCAGGGCCGATCAGGGGCAGATGGAGGTCGAGGGGCTCCTGGAGAGACAGGAGCAAAGGTGATTCACCATATGGGACCCTGGACCACAAAACCAGTCTTAAGTCGCTGGGGTATATTTGTAGCAATAGCCAAAAATACATTGTATGGGCCAAAATTATCGATTTTCTTTTATGTAAAAAATCATCAGGATATTATGTAAAGATCATGTTCCATGAAGATATTTTGTAAATTTCCTACTGTAAATATATTAAAACTTAATTTTTGATTAGTAATATGCATTGCTAAGAACTTCATTTGGACAACTTTAAAGGCGATTTTCTCAATATTTTGATTTTTTTTTTGCACCCTCCGATTCCAGATTTTCAAATAGGTGTATCTCGGCCAAATATTGTCCTATCCTAACAAACCAAACATCAATGGAACGCTTATTTATTCAGCTTTCAGATGGTGTATTAATCTGATGATCAACCCTTATGACTGTTTTGTGGTCCAGGGTCACATATAGTCCCATTAGGACAGGCCATGCACAATAATAAGGACTGTGGCTGTATTCCACCATATATATCAGCTTCCTCTGCAATTCAAGTTTCTTCTCTGTGTTTACAAATCTGACTTTAACCTATGATAATTAGGTTGTATCTCGGCCAAATATTGTCCTATCCTAACAAACCAAACATCAATGGAAAGCTTATTTATTCAGCTTTCAGATGGTGTATTAATCTGATGATCAACCCTTATGACTGTTTTGTGGTCCAGGGTCACATATAGTCCCATTAGGACAGGCCATGCACAATAATAAGGACTGTGGCTGTATTCCACCATATATATCAGCTTCCTCTGCAATTCAAGTTTCTTCTCTGTGTTTACAAATCTGACTTTAACCTATGATAATTAGCGCTGCTTGCTAAGGCAAGTCACTACTACTATTGCTCATACTTAGCATTAGGGTGGTTGTTCAAATCCCTAACTAACCTATGATAATTAGCGCTGCTTGCTAAGGCAAGTCACTACTACTATTGCTCATACTTAGGTTAGGGATTTGAACAACCACCCTAATGCTAAATATTAAACCTCAGTACATATCTCATTTGAAATTGCAAGAAGCAAGAAACTCTTTAGCAACTGCACAGCAATGTCCTAGCAACCAACCACAAAAGAGTTCTTCAGGGATGATGTATTTTTGTAGGCCAATCCAAAGGTTACCATCACCCTGGTTCCCTCAACAAAAAGCCAGTAGATTTTTTTGCACTGGCTTTTGGATTATTGCAAAAAACAAGCTTTGTGACCAACAAAAGTCAATGATTCCTACACATTTTAAGATAATCTTCACATATGAACACAACTTATATAAGCCTAATATACAGTCACATGACTTTATTGTACCACCACTAAGCTTCGGACACCTCTTTAAATCTTTATTTAAAAGCTGCAACTCTATAAACACAATGGAAATGGACTAGTGAGTAGATAAGTCTTCCTATTTGGTGTGATGATGTTTAATGTTCTTGACAACTCCCAACTTCTGTACTCCCATTTAGCCACTTTTTACCATCCACCATTTTCAAGACACTTAAAAGCTTAAAAAAAAAATCACGAGTAAGGTATTATTACTAAAGTATTTTATGTCGTAGAATAAACATGAAGATATTTTAAGCTTGTGTGAACCACAGACCTTATTTCAGGCCTTTAACCAAAAAAACCCATTACAAAAACTTCGGGGTGATATTACCAGAATTGCAAAAATGGTAATTTCTGGGTTTTAGGACTCAGTCCCGCAGCTCTCTATGTGTTGTCGAGTTTTGCATGGGCAACCACCACAAATATCCAATTTTTGTTTGTGATTAGCTTGTGTATGTATGTACTCAATTTGTAGATTCAGCTGCCAGAGCTAAAAGGAACACCGGAAACTTTAATTTGACCCTAATCGTTCTGGTCATTGATGGAACAGTTTGCTACTGAGAGCTGTGTTTTATTGTGTGCACTGACAATAGCAAGCATTCAGTCCTGTCCAGCTGCAGGACCCGTCAGTAAATAAATCACACAGAGCTATTTAGCACAACAGCAGCGTGTTTGATGAGGAAGTGTGAGGTGCTCCCGCAGCTCTCAGAGTCCCAGCACCGGATGCGGGCTGAGAATCGCAGCAGATGGGAAGGTTCCTCTGAGGCGGCCTGTCAAACCCTGCCACATGCCACACACACCTCTGCCCCATAGTCACTACTCACATCTGTGTGTTTGTGTGTTCGAAGCAAAGCATATGATATTGTGAAAGAACACGAGTTCTGTTTAGCTAATGAAGTGTGCTGGTAGATTGTGTGTTTGAAAAGGCTGTTTTGTCGATCTTGCTCATGGATCTCTTTCTTTTTTGCAGGGTGACAGGGGCTTTGATGGGCTACCTGGTCTTCCAGGGAACAAAGGACATCGAGTGCGTAAAGAACACCAAATTACTTAAATCACACAGTCTGTTTACTGCTCATTCAAGAGTGGCTCTTAGATGTGTCTAAATGCTCCACTTCACTTTTAATAAATCTAATTTAGAATTCACATTGTGTGCCGTATCTCAAACGTGACTCTCATGTGAACATTCCTCAGGGAGACCGGGGAAAACCAGGACCCCAAGGTCCACCTGGAGAGCCCGGTCATAAGGTAATACAGATTCGCCTTTACTTCTATCCTGTTTTTCGCAGCTTTGTGTAACCCCCTAAATTAGTCTTTTATCAGATTACTAATAATCCGTTTAAAGATCCCCAGGTGTGTACTCACAAATCGCATGAAAGAGACAAGCCTTGCACTGTGTGGGATGTTCTCATTATGCAAAGTTGAAAAATGTATGCAGCAACGATTCACATTGATCACAGCTTTCAAGAATGGGAATATTTTTGCATACATAACCCTTCTGACATCCTTCCTCAAAGACTAAAGGCCGGATCTCACTTATTTTTTTCCTACCACAATGAAGATGATTATATTGGCAAACTAATCTGAATGTTGATTGAGATTTACTATTGCAGGGTTCGGATGGACCTGTTGGACCAAGAGGGCAACCGGGAGAACCTGTAAGTGGCCCAACCCACAGAAAGATACACATGCACATGGGCGCATAAACACATACACGTCTCTGACATCCCATGGGCAGCCCCGTGTTCATGCTTGGCACAGCCTGATTAATGGTGGCTCAAGCGCCATTTAAGTCTCGGCAGGTGAGCTGCGATCCATTGAGGCACTGGCTGTTTAAATGGATCACCCAGAGTAGTAAGGGACTTGAGCACCATTACGTAACGGTGCCTGCCGAGAGAGAGAGAGAGAGAGAGATGCTGTGGAGATAAATGTGGGGATGGAGATAGATGAGCTGGGAGATTGGTGAAGGGAAGAGATGAAATCCTGGCCTGCATGATTATATTTCCATATCAATCAACTCCCTGGAGATCACAGATGTGGCTCTGGAACAGGTGGCTTGGCCGGTGTACAAAGACCAAGACTGACAAACACAAAACACACACGCCAGCCATACACATATACACACACACACACACACACACACACAGCACAGCCTAAACAGATGTACACCCTTGTGCATATACCAGCTGTAATCTGTAGTTATATACTATTCGATCATTAACACACTTCACCTTCATAACGTTAATGGAAGTTTCTGATTGTTGTTCTTTACAGGGGCTAAGAGGACTTGTGGGGTCAAGAGGGCCACCTGGTCCACCAGGGCAGCAAGTAAGACAATTGCCCATCCTTCATATTTACATAATGGCTAGTTTTCATGCACAACACGAATAGAGGTGCTGTGGTGTTATTAGGATGTTTAACTGCTGCATTATTTTGAAACAAAACATTGTGTTTTGCTTTTAGGGAATTCAAGGAGTCAATGGTGTTCAAGGGGCAAAGGGCAACTTGGTAGGTCTACTATGAAGTTTTCCATGCATGTATTACACAATGTCGGCCGACAAATTAATTCCAGAATAGAGCACTGGAAGGTTTAGTATGGTTGTTCGAAACAACATGTCTGATATAACCATTGAGAAATAACCTGTAGAGGATCTGTTGTACTGGCAGACAGGGTAACACATCCCTTGAGAACTGTAGAGCAAAGTTACCTCAAGCCTGCATCTTTTCAATTGACATATGCTGCCGTTAAGCCATGTTGAAATGATAGTATTTACACGAAGATTGCAAATGAATTATACCACAATGGTTTAATTACCAGTGGGAACTCTACATTTTCTTTGAGCCCCAATTTTCAGAGTTGGGGGCGTGTCAATTAAAGAATCACAAGAGAAGCTAACTGATATTGGTTGTAATTAAAGGAATGATCCTGGGTTAAAAACAACTTATGCTTTATTGACAACATCTGTGGCTTACCACAGAAAATTTGGACTCATTCAACAGTTTTTAAAAAGAAATGTGTTGACAGAAATGCACTTACAATGAAAGTATATGGATATGTTGGCCATTACCCATATGGGTAAGTCTCCCATTCTCTGTGTTTAATCATTATTTGTTGTTTTTACAAACTGGGAGTTGATTTTTTTTCTATGGGTTGAATTTTCATTGTGAATGTTGACTGTACATTTTAGTTTGTATGCACTTTGTGTGCTGTTGATTAAAATCAGTTATAAAGCTTATAGAAAATGCTTCTCATTTAGCCCGTTTATGAGGCGACAGCCCTGCGCAGCAAAACTATATTTCCCATCATTCTCAGTGACAGCTGGAGAGATCTAAAACACATAGTTAAAGCACCAATAATGCACATCCTTTGCTCTTGATTTTGTGGTAATATAGCAGCAAATAAAAAAGTGAAATAAAGAGAATAAATATTAAATATCCCACCATGTCCATTTTAAATGAACGCACATAGTCATAATTAGACTTGCAAACTAAAGTAGAAACTTTCCAGGAGGACTTGAAGGCAGCAAAAGTCCTAAACTAATGTCTTTACAAAATGATGATTATCATCATGCAAAACTAATGATTTTTTCACCATTTTACAGGGACCACCTGGTGAATCTGGACCTCCAGGTCAACAGGGGAACCCAGGCATACAGGTATACATCTATCTACACTCCAGTACTGCCTAATGAAGCCATGCCAGCAATGCAAATGTGCACTGTTACTGTAGAACAAATCTAACACTTTTGCCTTTGAATAAAGAATTGTGTTCTTTTTCAGGGCTTCCCTGGTCCACAGGGACCTATAGGCCTGCCAGGAGAGAAGGTAAACTCTACAAGTCTTGCTTTATTTCAGTTTTAAAGCACTGACCTTTGACCCCTTACTAGATGAGCATTTGAAAAGAAGCGTTGAGTGTGGGTGAGTGAGCATCTTAGTTTGTGTGCTTTTATTCATATTTCCATATGAAGCTAGACAGATAATCAATAGTAAAACTTCACGTACGTACGTACACACACACACACACACACCTTCTCTCAAATGTGCCTAAGCACATTATTGATATTGATTGCATTTAATATACTAAGTATAAAGAAGGTTTTGTTTTGTGCTTTGGATCAGAGGATTCTATATTAAGCGTGTGTGTTTGTTCGTTTGTGTTTTTTTTTCCCAAACAGGGCCCTGAGGGCAAACCTGGAATGCAGGGCCTTCCTGGAATTGATGGTCCTCTTGTAAGTACTGTTCTCCAAAACTATCATAGGACTGAATTTAAAATTATTTTATTTATAAAGTATCTCTACTAGCCAGCAGGGGGCACTATGGTGCGTACTGACACATGCGCATTGGCAAATTTCATTCACTACCACAATTATTCACAATAAATCTTCACAGCATAATTTTCATGCACAGAATGCTGAAAAAGTGATGATGCAGAATC
Organism: Sinocyclocheilus grahami; assembly: GCF_001515645.1. Taxonomy (NCBI): domain Eukaryota; kingdom Metazoa; phylum Chordata; class Actinopteri; order Cypriniformes; family Cyprinidae; genus Sinocyclocheilus; species Sinocyclocheilus grahami. The sequence goes on along the minus strand of NW_015506047.1, from coordinate 172,313 downwards.
CTTAGTCCAGGCCTGGCCTTTTGTGTTGGCTCATTAGCTCTCTCACAGAAACAGGATGTCCCCTAATCAGCCCGCTGTCATGCTAACACCTGGTTATCCTGTTTAAATCACAGGGTCATCCTGGAAGAGAGGGACCCCCTGGGGAGAAGGGACACCAGGTGGGTTACAATCACACGCACACACTGCTGCTCCACTGACCTGAATAAGCGTTGAAAATTTGAAGAGGAAACGGAGAGAGCCAAGAGTCTAAATGCAGCACCATACAGAAAAGCGCTGTCCTGTTCACGGTCCCCTCTGTCTGAAGCCTTTTGTTACAGGCGCTCCAGCTGCAGTCGCTAAATTATCACCATTCACAAAGCATAACGGTGTGCTTTTATGCATGCGCTATCGCAGTAATTGCACACTTGAATCAAGCCATCCATATTGTGTGGTCATTGTTTCGTTTTCACCAATGTTGCCTCTCATCACCAAGCATTCATGTTAACGTATTATATTGGGCATGCAATAGTTTAATCATAGATAAATTACAGGGTATTTATTGTTAATGCAGTGCTTTCTCCTTCACTGCTTGAACTGTAAACTGACATTGCCTGTTTTTCTATTTAGGGTTTATCAGGAGCACAAGGGCCGGTTGGATATCCCGGGCCCCGTGGAGTCAAGGTGAGCAGTTTTGAGATCGCAGCTTGTACGGTTAGCTCCAAAAACACTCAAAGACATTCGGTCTAGGATGGCAGACTTTTGATTGACAGTCTGACTGTGGGTGAATGGCAGACAACTGGCTCAGGTAAACCAGTTTAATTCTCCCCGGAAAAACCTTGACAGTGCGTAGCACTCGTGATGGACATTTGAAAACGCAACAAGGTCTGGGCTTGTTTGTGTGGAAGTGTGTGATGCCTTCAGCATGTGGTCAAGGAATAAAAAATGGATTTATCTTGCTAGCTTGTCATCCAGATTATTATCGTCTGTTTCTATATTCTGTCTCAATGGTGTTTTTATTTGTTGCTGTATTTCTCACCTCCAGCATTTTGCAAGCCGTGACTTTTATTACTTTAAACAGTCAGTGCTGGTATTCATGTCAAGACATCATTTTTGAGATTCTGCCTTTCAGGTGAACGTTCCCTACCTGAGGTTTGGAGATGTGCAGAGATCTCTGCGGCACACACTGATAAATTTTGTTCTTTTCTAACAGGGTGCAGATGGGGTGAGGGGACTGAAGGGTAGCAAGGGGGAGAAGGTGAGAGAAAAAAACATAATCCACTTGTTTTCTCATAACAAAGCCAAGGGAAGAGAAGACTCATTCAGTTATCAGTGTAGTGATAAACCACTGTGCTTTACTGATAGTGGCTTCACATGATGTATGACGTTCTCTGTCGTTTCTTGAATGCATCTCTGTTTTCATGCTGCACATTTGTGTGGAGTAATTTCAAGGTATTTGTGGATAATTTAATTCCTAATTGTCCGTTACAGGGTGAAGATGGTTTCCCAGGGGCCAAGGGTGACATGGGTATCAAGGGAGACAGAGTGAGTCTTTCCATTCAGCCCGAATAGTGTGCTTGTTAAAACAAACATCATTATAATTGCTCAAAAATTTTCAATGCCTTAAATATTAAACTACAATGTTTGAGTGGTCCCACACCGTTTGTGCTATGGACACAAATTACACTTCGTATCATGCAGCTTGTTGAGGAAAGGTATTTTGCCAAAATAAAAAAATGGTGATAACCACTTTTCTTCAGAAAATGTAAGAATGTATATTTATAGATGGCATATATTGCAGATAAAAGTAACTTGTGTGTGTGCATTCTCAGGGTGATACTGGGGCTCCTGGAAATCGTGGTGAAGATGGACCAGAGGGGCTGAAGGGTCAGTCAGGACCCATGGGAGAGCCCGGATCTGCAGGCATTGCTGGAGAAAAGGTAATTGTGGCTTCTAGTCTAATGGGCATTGTTTATATTCCAATTATTTTTGTTTGCCTTCATTTTCCTGACCTCATTCCATGTGTAGGGCAAACTTGGAGTTCCAGGATTGCCTGGATATCCCGGCAGGCAAGGCTCTAAGGTAAAGAATTATCATTGAAATAACAATAACCTGATTTTTTTTTTACCCAAATCTGAAAGCCGCAGGTCTCAGTCATGGTATATTAATATTTCAATATTACATTTTTACTGAGGATGATTAATGGCCATTTAGAGGCTGTTTTATTAATAGCTTATCTGAAACTACAATTATTATTTGGCTTATTTATGGTAATGGGACTTCAGAGGTTAATTTGTGGTTAATTAAATGTAGAGTTTGATTAATGAATGGAATGTGGTAATTGATTAACCTTCACGTCGGTCCACAGGGATCGGTGGGCTTTCCTGGAACAGCTGGGGTGGAAGGAGAGAAAGGAAAGAGGGTAAGAGGCCGGTGCCAAGGTACACTGTCCGAGGGACTACACATACCCCGCTGCATCAATGTGTGTGTGCTCATTTTTATATGCTTTCTTTACAGGGTCCGGCTGGACAGACTGGTCCCGATGGTGAAAGAGGTCCAAATGTAAGTCTTAAGCATACTAATGAAATGTAAAACATCTATTGTTTTACTACATACACATGCAGGGATTATTGAGGGAACAGTCAATAATAATTGATTGAACAATTGTTTTGTAAGCATGTTTGTGTGTTTGGTTCCTGTTGTTGTAGGGTGCACGTGGGGGAAGAGGAGCAAGAGGACCGACAGGAAAGCCTGGAGCCAAGGTAAGAAATCCATCCTCATACAGACAATGATCCTATAGAGTTCCTTTTAAATAGGTGGTATGGTATTTGTTTAAATTCATGTGACGTCCCTTTCTTTGTCTTATGCTCAGGGCTCTGCTGGTCATGACGGTCCACAAGGTGCCGCAGGAGAGAGAGTATGTGTTATCTATTACAATTCTCCTTGTATTACACGGTCAATCTACCAAACTAATTTGAGATTTCACATTTCTTTTCATTGCCAGAGATAAATGAATAACAGTGTTTCTTCTGCTCTGCTTAAGGGCCCTCAAGGTCCACAAGGACGCAATGGAGAGGCCGGGCCAAAGGGACCAAACGTAAGTGACCAGTAAAGAAAGAAAACTCTTTGAGAGAATGAAAGGATGTCTCTAACGGCTTTTTGTCCTTTCTTTTCAGGGCCCTCCAGGAAAGGACGGGTTGCCAGGTCACCCAGGCCAACGGGGAGAGCCAGTGAGTCAATTCATTTTTTTAAAAAGAATCGTTTCATAGAAAGGTAACCATAGTCATGTCCCAAATGGTGTGCTTGATGTGGACTTGTGACACATTTGATGTGACTTGAGAGCACCCTTCTGAATCTTTAAATGACAAATAAGCAAAGACCCTGAGACCACTGTGTGTCCCATTTGTCATTTAATTACTCAAGTGCTTTTAAGAGCCACTGTTTGCCCTCAGTGCTGAGCTAATGCAGACTTCACTGTGAATTACTACCCAACATTTTATGCGGCATCACATCACCCATGTGTGGGGTGAGGACAACATTTGGAACAGGGCCCATCTTGGGCTTTAAATTAATTTCCATATCTAGATACACTGAATAGTAATTAGTTGTTTGATAAGCAGTGGGAAGAACATTTTCACATTCAAGTTTTTTCATACAGGGATTTCAAGGAAAGACTGGTCCCCCCGGGCCTGCTGGAGTGATTGGCCCACAGGTAGGTCGATCATACAGGCTTGAATGAACAATGCCTTCATGCTTCATGGTCTTCGTTCAGTTCCATAAAGCTATGCAACATTTATGAATGTTTGATCTGATCTAATAAAGCTGTCTCACTTATCTTCTATTCCAGGGAAAAACTGGGGAGACTGGCCCCACTGGAGACAGGGGACATCCGGGTGCCCCAGGACCCCCTGGAGAGCAAGGTCTACCAGGAGTCACAGGCAAAGAGGGAGCCAAGGTTAGATATAGCATTAGATTAGATAGCACTGAAATCATCATCATCACGTAACACACCAAACACATCCATCTAGTTATAAGTTACACTGCTCATTACACTCCATATGTTTCTGCTCATTCAATATGAATAGAGCTCCCAGCATGGCTCAGTGCCTATAAAGAGTGATGGATGACTCCTAATGAGTGAGAGAGTTGTGGAAACAAAGATCCATCTTTCTGTGTTCTCTGGTCTCCAGGGAGATCCAGGCCCCGCAGGGCTGCCCGGGAAGAGTGGTCCTGCTGGGCTCCGTGGATTCAGAGGAGAAAGAGGCTTACCTGGCACTCTGGTAATGTAACTCAGCACATCTGAGATAATATCTTCTTATAATCCCTGCTGTCATGGCTGCTGCCTTTACATAAGTGACAACTGTTCCAATATGACAACAGGCTTTGTACAAATAGACAGATGGTGATTGTTCTAGGACTTTTTTGGACATATATATCTTATCTCTACTGTTTTACATGTACGGCTTATTAGGGTACTGCTGGTCTGAAGGGTGGGGAGGGCCCCCCTGGTGTTGCAGGACCAATTGTAAGTGATTTTTCCATTGTCCTACACCTTCCTCCTCCTTTGTGTTTTCCTCAATATACTCCACCTAACTAAAATGTTACATTCCTTTGTCTGTACAGGGTGCCACAGGAGAAAGAGGACCCGCTGGACCTGCAGGTGCCATTGGTCAGCCTGGTCATACGGGAGGTGTTGGCCCCCCTGGGCCAATGGGAGAGAAGGGCGACCCGGTAAGTGTCGACAGGATATTTTACTTGGTGAAATGAGAAGATTTACTACTGTGCTAGAGTAGCTTCAAGTGTAATTACTAATTACCTCTGTTCCTCTTTAGGGTGAGAAAGGTTCATTTGGTCCTGCTGGGCGAGATGGAGAACAAGGGCCTGTGGGATTACCTGGTCCTGCAGGGTCACCTGGTCCACCTGGAGAGGACGGAGATAAGGTAAAGCTTTGACTACTTTTTCAGCAGTTGCACATGCTTGTGCTCATACTGCTTGTTATTTATGGGCATGAGTATGTTTTTCAGGGGGAGACAGGAGGACCAGGGCAGAAAGGCAGCAAAGGAGACAAGGGAGAGGGGGTTAGTATCTCTATCTTGTCTAGGGATGTGTCCGAATCTGAATACCGTGTTCTGAAAGGAAATTATGTGTACTAAAGAACCCCTAATCTGAATAACGTGTTCGGAAAGGAAATTATGTGTACTAAGGAACCCCTAAAGGGAATAAATACGAGATGGGAGGAAAAAATATATTTCAATGCTTTCTCTCGTAATTATATCTCCGGGTAATTACATTGTATATAAAACGCGGGCATCAGGAAGCCGCTATTAATATGCGGGGCATTGAAATCACTTTTGAATGTGTGCTCGCTTTTTAACTTTAACCGCACATTTTACAAGATTAGATTTCAGTTTACAAGATTAAATGTCAGTGGTGCTCAGGATCTGCAAATCATTTGCCATCGTCCTATCAGTCATCTCTCTTTAATCTGTTTATGTGGTAAGTTAAATTTTATGTACTGTAATGTAACAAGCTACTGCTAGCAAGCTGCTAACCATGTCCCTTTAGTGGCTCCGTAGAACGCTTTATTCGTTTTCTGTGCCTTTCCGAATACTGTTTCACTATTCGGGCACATCCTTAATCTTGTCATATGTGCTGAATATTACATTAACTTTCATTAGAGGTATGTAACACCATATCTCTGCATTTTATCTCACAGGGTCCCTCAGGGCCACCTGGAAGCCAAGGACCTCCTGGACATCCAGGAGCACCAGTATGTATGAGTGTGGTGTGCGTGAGGGTGATGTTGCTTACAATTTTGTGTGTGTTCATAGTCCAGCACTCATGTCTCTTTCAGGGTCTGGATGGAGAGCCAGGGCCCCAGGGACAGCAAGGAATGTACGGCCCTAAAGGAGATGAAGGTCCTTGCGGTTTTAAAGGGGCAAATGGACCACCAGGTTTGCAGGTACAGCCTATGCCACATACATATGATTTTTCAGACCATCTTTCCACACTGCGACTGTAAAGTTAAACCAAACTAAACCAATGAAATGTTGGGTCTATAAAAAAACAATAACAATAACAGAAGGTTGTTTGGTTTTCTGGACATTTTTGCAAATAGACTGTCATTTTAAATCTACATCCCTGAGTAGTTACATATTGAGCATTCTGTCAGTTCCAGATGTCCTTATCTATTGACTTGCATGCATGAATTCACTGTTTGCAAAATCTTAGCTCATCTTCATCCAGATGGGACATAGTTTTCACAGTTCATTGAGGGGGTTAATCCACCTTAATTCTGAAACTGTATGCCTCTAAAATTAAATGTGTTTATTTAGGGAATGCCAGGACCCCCAGGAGAGAAGGGAGAGAGTGGCCATGTTGGAGCTATGGTAAGATGTGCATATCATAAACTCCTCATATGAATACTTTGGCACTAGAATCAGTATTTTTGGCCTCTATAATACCCCTAAATGATACACAATGCGTGCAGCAAGTTTGGGAAACAAATACAGAATAAAAAAAAAATCATCTCTCTTTTAGTTCTTGAGTTTTTTAAATTGAATTTGCCACATCCCACAAGAGGATTTGGATTTGAACTGACTGTATTTGAGTTGACGTGTTCTTTCACCCTAGTCCGTGAAATGACCAGATATAAAGAAGTATATATAAATTTTAAAAAGTACAAATTTCTATATATTCAAACAGCTGTTTATCTGTCAGACTGTAAGAAAACTCAGGACTACAATTGAGGCATTTGAGGAAGTTCAACAGTGCATATTGATATAGAGAATTGCTAACAATTTTAATTCTACCTTTAGTACAAATTAAAAGTCTGGATCCCAAATTCGTAGACTGCAAATATAGAAATGGAATTGTAAAATTCTCCAAAAGAAAGGAAGATTCATAAGTACTACACTTCTACATGCAAGTTGTCCCAAACCTGAATGATTCCTCAGATCATGTCATTTGTCAAAGAGAACAGTGCTGTTATTTTGCTAAACCAGTGGTTCCCAAACTTGTTCCTGGAGCCTCAAGCACAACTCACGGTTACTTACATTAACATAAAATGTAAAAACATAGTTTGTTGTACAAATTTGTTCATGAAGAAACAATCATTCACTCGAGTATTAAGTCAGTCCAACATTCCAAACTAGAACGCTTTATTCGTTTTCTGTGCCTTTCCGAATACTGTTTCACTATTCGGGCACATCCTTAATCTTGTCATATGTGCTGAATATTACATTAACTTTCATTAGAGGTATGTAACACCATATCTCTGCATTTTATCTCACAGGGTCCCTCAGGGCCACCTGGAAGCCAAGGACCTCCTGGACATCCAGGAGCACCAGTATGTATGAGTGTGGTGTGCGTGAGGGTGATGTTGCTTACAATTTTGTGTGTGTTCATAGTCCAGCACTCATGTCTCTTTCAGGGTCTGGATGGAGAGCCAGGGCCCCAGGGACAGCAAGGAATGTACGGCCCTAAAGGAGATGAAGGTCCTCGCGGTTTTAAAGGGGCAAATGGACCACCAGGTTTGCAGGTACAGCCTATGCCACATACATATGATTTTTCAGACCATCTTTCCACACTGCGACTGTAAAGTTAAACCAAACTAAACCGATGAAATCAAAGTTGGGTCTATAAAAAAACAATAACAATAACAGAAGGTTGTTTGGTTTTCTGGACATTTTTGCAAATAGACTGTCATTTTAAATCTACATCCCTGAGTAGTTACATATTGAGCATTCTGTCAGTTCCAGATGTCCTTATCTATTGACTTGCATGCATGAATTCACTGTTTGCAAAATCTTAGCTCATCTTCATCCAGATGGGACATAGTTTTCACAGTTCATTGAGGGGGTTAATCCACCTTAATTCTGAAACTGTATGCCTCTAAAATTAAATGTGTTTATTTAGGGAATGCCAGGACCCCCAGGAGAGAAGGGAGAGAGTGGCCATGTTGGAGCTATGGTAAGATGTGCATATCATAAACTCCTCATATGAATACTTTGGCACTAGAATCAGTATTTTTGGCCTCTATAATACCCCTAAATGATACACAATGCGTGCAGCAAGTTTGGGAAACAAATACAGAATAAAAAAAAAATCATCTCTCTTTTAGTTCTTGAGTTTTTTAAATTGAATTTGCCACATCCCACAAGAGGATTTGGATTTGAACTGACTGTATTTGAGTTGACGTGTTCTTTCACCCTAGTCCGTGAAATGACCAGATATAAAGAAGTATATATAAATTTTAAAAAGTAAAAATTTCTATATATTCAAACAGCTGTTTATCTGTCAGACTGTAAGAAAACTCAGGACTACAATTTGAGGAAGTTCAACAGTGCATATTGATATAGAGAATTGCTAACAATTTTAATTCTACCTTTAGTACAAATTAAAAGTCTGGATCCCAAATTCGTAGACTGCAAATATAGAAATGGAATTGTAAAATTCTCCAAAAGAAAGGAAGATTCATAAGTACTACACTTCTACATGCAAGTTGTCCCAAACCTGAATGATTCCTCAGATCATGTCATTTGTCAAAGAGAACAGTGCTGTTATTTTGCTAAACCAGTGGTTCCCAAACTTGTTCCTGGAGCCTCAAGCACAACTCACGGTTACTTACATTAACATAAAATGTAAAAACATAGTTTGTTGTACAAATTTGTTCATGAAGAAACAATCATTCACTCGAGTATTAAGTCAGTCCAACATTCCAAACCTGCACAGCATTTCTCTTAACAGGACTCTGTGTGTGTGTGTAGGATGAGAGTCAATAGAGAACTATAATACAGTGAAAGATGAGGAAACCATGAGAGAAGCTGTATGAGACTGGGGCATTATTCATGAGTGTGAGTGTATAAGTGTCAGGCCCGTGTGAGCCGAGAGTGACAGAAGAGAAAGTGATGCTGGTTCTGAAGTGGAAGGCAGTGTGACAGCTGCTAATCAGATTACCGTGAGCCTGGGCTGTCTAATGAGCACACTCCTTTGTGACAATCTTCTTGCGGCTCCGTCAACCATGAAGGAATGCAAAACAAGATTGTCAACAGTTCCACACACTTGCACGATTAGATGAAGTGCATCAAAACTGGGCAAAAACAAAGCCACAAGACCTCACTGGGAACATCTCATCCATGAGAGAATGCCGTGGACCATGGGATTCCCAGGCCCTAATGCATAGCCACTGAATTTCCAGTTTTCCCTGTACCAGTTTGTGTTAAGCCTCTTTGATGGATTCTGGAGAGTAGGATATTGCATATTGTTGAGCATACACACTCAGCCTTGGTGTTGATCCTCGCGGTAGTCTATCCAGCTGGATGCCTCGCGCTGCACTAATATCTCTTGGTGTGAAGACCGCGTGCGGTGTGCTAGCAATGGTTTTGGTCAGTTTGATTAATGGCTCATGTTCCGCCCTCCGCAGCAATAAGAGGTATACTTCAGGAGTTGAGAATTCATGCAGTGCAACCACAGAATGGAGAAGTGAGATGGTCCTCATTAAAATCCAGTCACAGCACACAGAGAGGAAATCAGCCCGCCCGTAATAGCCTGTCACCACCATGTCAGAGAAAAAAACCCCTCTCTTGACACAGAGAAAGGTGCTGATTGTACAAAAAGAGGAGAGAGAGCAAAAGAGAGAGTACATGTCTAATGATATGTGGGAAATGCTTAAACGTTGTGCTTCTCATCAGGGCCCTCCAGGACAAGATGGCCCACGTGGCCCCCAGGGACCCATTGGGGGAGAGGTAAGTGTCTTTGTGTTTTCCTTCCTGTCTATCAGACTGCTTAGCTGTAGGGTTCAAGTGCAGGACAGTAGATTAGCGCTGATTAGGGGTTGTTGTCCCAATACTGCTGAAACATAATAAGTCTTTGTTTCACGACTCCAAAGAACCCATCCTGTGTATCAACACTCTGCAGATGAAACCCCCCCAGGCTGTTATGAGGTCACATACGACACCTCATTTCTCTTTCCTCAGTCTTTCATCCTCCCCATATCTCTTTCTGCCCACCCTCTGCTGATTTTGAGCATTAAATTATTAACAAGAAGTGGGATATGATCCTTCTGCAAGAGTTATATTTACTTCTCTATGAATGATTAAGGAATATTAGACTATCATCCTTGAGAGAGAGTTATATTTACCTCTATTAATGGCCGCCTTTGAACATCTCCCATGTGTTAATAATTGAAAAGTGAGAGAACAGAGACAAATGCGGCAGTGACCCGTACACCAGCACTCTCATAGAGCTGGAGAGGAGAAGAGAAGTGTTGTGCACCGGAGTTCATTGTGCCCATCATATGAGAAGCGGCCAGTATACATGTGCTGGTCATCTATTTGGCTTCATGTGTGCACCTCACTTAAAGGCACTCAGCAGAGACACTCCAGAGACCAGGGGAACCACTTCAGTTTAGACTCATTCAAGATATTCATACTCAGCCATTGCAGCCATAAATGCCTCAGCCAGGAGGAAGCTGAACAATATGGCGTTTTAGCTTAATAAAATATGATTGCATATACACAGAGACCATGCTTGGTAGTCTGTAATCTCATCACTGTAATGTCAACAGTCTGCAAGTAGAGGAGACAGCCTTGCATGCATTATGAATGAAACTCACTCAGTTTTGTTCTGTGTGGCAAGGGTTCTCAGGGCATGCCGGGCGGAGTGGGCCAGCCAGGAATGGTGGGAGAAAAGGTAGACCTCCCTATCACTGTGTATATGTACAAGTGTTTTTGTGATTTATGGGGGAGGTTGTGTTTATTTGTTGGAGGGTGCTGCCTCTGTAACTACGTAAACATGTAAGCCTAAGTATGATAGATGGTTGCTTTCTTTCTTTTTGCTTCCTTCTCTTTGCCGGTCTCTTTTGCTCTCTGTCTAGGGTGAGGATGGAGAAGCAGGGAATCCAGGAAATGTGGGCGAAACTGGCCCCCCTGTAAGTAATTTCTTCCTGTTGCCTCTTTTCTCATTAGTCTTTGATCCCCTGTGTATCACTAACCTCCCTGTTGCTTTAATGTCAAGGGAGAGAAAGGTGAAGTGGGTGAGAAGGGTGATACTGGCCCCCCTGGAGCTGCAGGACCCCCAGGAATCAGAGGCACACCTGGATCAGATGGACCCAAAGGAAACCCAGTAAGTAACTATTCCCATAGTTAAAACTGTCATGATATTTTTACTCTGACACCATCCATTTTCCTCAATAGGGTCCCCTTGGATTTCCTGGAGATGCGGGACCCCCTGGAGAGTCAGGTGCTAATGTAAGTGCAGCAACACCTGCATAAATTCAAGCTTCAAGATTGACACATATTGATGGCAAATTCACATGGTGATTTGAATATAATTTTTGGTTGTAGGGTATTGATGGTGGTCCAGGAGCTAAAGGGGATAATGGCGAACCTGGTAAAGCTGTAAGTAGAGTATTCAAGCACTTAGAGATATCGATGTAATCATACATTTGTAAAACTAATTCAAATAAATATTCTGTTTTGAACAGGGACCCCCAGGAGCCTCAGGAGAGCCTGGCCCTCAAGGGCCACCTGGACGGAGGGTGGGTTTCGATTGTGTATTAAATGATTCCCATACTATAAAAAAACTCTGTAATCTAATCACTAGTCTCCTTCTACACAGGGTCATGTAGGTCCTGAGGGAAAAGAAGGGAAACAGGGAAAAAAGGGGGCAAAGGTGAGTTTTATTTATAATAAACCTTCACGTAAAATCATATGTAGCAGGTACCCCTTTTTACACAAGGACATCTGTCATTTTTATCTTCTTCAGGGTTCTGCTGGTGCAGAGGGTCCAATGGGAAAAACAGGGCCTGTCGGACCACAGGGACACCCTGGAAACCCTGGTCCAGAGGGTTTGCGTGGGATTCCAGGCTCTGCTGTGAGTCTGTGTTACAGCAAATTAATCTGCTATAAATAGCAGATATGGAACAACGTGATTTACCCACTCTTATTACTGATCTCTCTGAATGCTTAATCTATCTTGAACTTACCACTCTGTCTGGTCCTTTTCAGGGAGAGCAAGGCTTAAATGGGCCCCCAGGGCAAACGGGACCCCCAGGACCTATGGTAAGGTTTTCACCACGTCTTTCTCTCCCATATCGATCTACAACTCTAAGAAAATAAGACAGATGATTTTGGGCTTGTGGCAAATTCTGCCTCAAAATGAAATTTAATTTTGTGATTGGCTTTGCTTTATATAGGGTCCAGCTGGATTACCAGGACTGAAAGGAGATCCCGGCATTAAAGGAGATAAGGTATGAGAGTATCATAAACACTTGACACTGTGAGGTATGATACCTGACTGCATCATAGATGTTTTTTGTCCCGATTACAGTACATCTCTCACTAAAGCCAAGCATAAAACTCTCAAAGCATAACTTCCCAGCACTGTGCTCATTGTGAAATATTGTGAAGTCTTTGTGTTTGCAAAATTATGGCATGTAGTAACTGTAATGGCTCAGTGCACTAGTCTAGCTCTGCTGTTCTTTATGCTGTCTAGGGTCATGTTGGGCTGATTGGACTTATTGGACCACCAGGAGAAATGGGAGAGAAAGGAGATCGAGGCCTGCCAGGAAATCAGGGAGTACAAGGCCCCAAAGGAGATGGTGTATGTATACATTTCTGCTTTTATAAACAATATATACTTTATAGTATATAAGCATTAGATTTCTGGTCTTTGTTGGAATTTTTCTTCTGAGTTTTATTAAAATGTATGTATGGCTGTATTTTATAAAAATTTGATCAAATGTATGTAATGTAAATAATGTAGAGTATGCAACAATGCACAAACATTCTTAAACAAGCCAATCACAAACTCACTGAGCACATGCTAAGAAACTTGAGAAAGTAAGATTGTTGAGAAATGTTCAATAAAAAGCTGTAATTTTCTTGTATGAACCATGTCTTAGAAAGGTATAATGCATTTGAATTTAATGTCTATTTTGTCGATAGATTGTTGGGTAAATGTTAGCATGAATGACTAGTAGCCTAATCGAAGTTGGTAGCATCTTGGGTGTCAGGTGTCAATGAAAAAGACAGATGATAATAATGAAATTGTTACACGGACCCCCCTTAACTGCCTTTATTAATGATGGTCTTAAAGAAAATTTTATTTTGATCTCTTGATAATAGGGTGTTTCTGGTCCCTCTGGCCCGACTGGTCCACCTGGACCCCCCGGGTTGTCTGTGAGTTTTTATATGCATTCCTTTTTTTCACTCTATTTACCTTAGTTTTATTGAGGAACAGCAACTCCTTAGGAAGGTACCTGGTATGTTTAAATGTATTTGTAGAATCATATTGCCAGTTTTTCAATACTGCTATTTTCTATCTCACTGGTAGGGTGCAATAGGTGAGAAAGGATCTAAAGGAGACCAGGTTGGTATATATATTTTTCATTGCAATCTTATTTTTCAGCCTCTCTCGGTTTATATGGTATTTGTTTGTTTTGATCTGAGCTTTTGCTTTTGTTATGAAACCTGAGTGAAAGACATTGTCAGTGCCTGAGTTGTATCCTGCTGCTCTAACTCGGATAATCCCTCTGAACGTATAGCCCTATGAAGCGCTGAGTTGGCAGGGGCCTTTGAGGGAAGTGCCAATTTTAGGGATGCCTGACTAAACTGTTTCTGTTTCTCTCCCCTCGAAGGGAGCTTTCGGTGCAAGAGGAGATCCAGGACCTGCTGGCCCACCTGGACTACCTGTGAGCCATTATATTGTCTCCTTACTTTTCTGTTTGTTTCTGTTTTCCTGTCTCCTCATGTCTCCCATCACTCTGTTTCTCTAGGGCCCACCAGCCACCATGATCGAGCCTCTGCCAATCAGAGAGGGACATAAAAAGCGAAGACGACACTCAAACCGACAAGGAGCCAGAGTCAGGGAAGAGAGTGAGGATGAGGAAGCAGTCCAGCTCAACATGGAGGATTTCCTACAGGCAGACGAGTCCCTGGATGACCCAGAAGGCATGGAGGAGGTGTTCGCTTCACTCAACTCAATGAAAACAGAGGTGGAGCTCATGAGAAAACCACTCGGGACCTTCGAGAGTCCTGCCCGCACATGCAAGGAGCTGATGTTGTGCCATCCAGAATACAAAGATGGTGAGGAAATTTACACACATTTTCCATTAGTTAATTAATTTCTTCTATGGGGGGGAATTCACTAAGAATGCCTGCAAATTTTGCCCATGCTGCCTGTTCACTAAAGGAATTATGCAAATCAGGTAACAGCACACAATCTAAGCTGAATAGAATTTGCACAGTGCATTGAGTGCAATTCTCTATCAAGCAGGTCAATTCAGAGTGCTTGGTTGTAAAAGATGCTGCAGACTACCACAATCTGACAAACTTACTGAAACTATATAGAATCACTACATTCCACTGAAATCCAGACACCTGAATCAGCTTTTAAAAATGCAGAACATGCACTTGTCTACACCCCCTCTCTCTCTCTCTCTCTCTATATATATATATATATATATATATATATATATATATATATATATATATATATATATATATATATATATATGACTTTCAAACTTTCTCTTGACAAATTGTCACTTATTATAACTTATATAAAAAGGATTCTCAATTCTGAATCCCACATGACATTGGCAAATAGCACTAGCAGTATCTTTAATGATTCTAATTTACATAGAAAAGAGCTGTATTTGTGCTCTTTGTGTGTTTATTTAATAAAAAAAAAAATACTGAAAGGGACTTTTTAGTGAATTTGCCCCATGTTATTCTCCCCAGCTAAATGAGTATTTAAAAACTATTTTAAGAGATCTTGCAATCCACCCCCTCTTAGGTGAATATTGGATCGACCCAAACCAAGGCTGCCATCGAGACTCCATTAAGGTTTTCTGCAACTTCACTGCGGAGGGGGAGACCTGTCTGCACCCTGATAAACGATTTGAAATGGTGACTCTCAAACCATACTCATGTACACTACACACGTCTTCCTGCAGTCTCAGTTCAACAGGCCTTCTGAAGTCTGAAGAAAAACACATCTGATCTGTCTCCTCATCTATCAATACAGGTAAAGCTGGCCGCCTGGAATAAAGAAAAACCGGGCAGTTGGTACAGCCAGTACAGAAAGGGCAAACAGGTGCTTTTCTCTCATCTTTTCACAGTCTGACTGTCAACACGTATGCAGCACCGAGTTTGAATCTAGACACCTTTTTATATAACTTTTTGCCTCAAAATTGTTTATTGTCGATAAACAGAAAGGCCACAATTTGTAAGAAACATACTGCCTGATGCAATAAATAGACCAGTTGTTATACAGAATTTTTACTCTCAAATTAATGGTGGAACATGGTGAAAGATTTTCTAAACTGTCAAACAATCAACAGAGATGCACCACTCAGTGGGTATGTGTCTTTGATAAAAAAATAAAAAATAAATGGTATGTCTGGTCTAGAAAAGAGATATGGTGGAATTTATATGCGGCTCTATCTGAAATGCCTCGGGCCAAACTCTCTTGAGTGCACGCTAGCGACCTCCATCCGTCTTGACTCATTAAATGATGCTTGAGACTAACAGCTAAAGCCTGTTTCACTCGGAGCTCATTCGTAAGGTGTGACATCTGACCTTGTTATAGAGATTAAGGCAGACAGATGTCACTCTATCCTGCCTTTGTTAGAAATAAAATCTAGGAGGGGTGTTGAAGTTAGTATGGATGTCACGCAATAAATGTGTCTAAAGAACTGTCTTTGATTAAGCTGAGTGCTCCTTACCCATGATTCCCCATTGCTGCAGTTCTTCTATATTGACACTGATGGAAATCCAGTGCCTGTGGTCCAGATGACCTTCCTGAAGCTCCTCAGTGCCACAGCTACGCAGCCCTTCACCTATAGCTGCCAGAACTCCGTCGGCTGGTACGACGTGGTGAGCCACAGCCATCAACATGCCGTACGGTTCCGCGGCAGCAACGACGAGGAAATGACGCAAGCCAAATCGCCCTTTATCACATCACTGCATGATGGTTGTCAGGTGAGGAGATTTATGAAATTTAAGATGACCTCACACAAGCAATTTGTCCACAGGTTGGTGAATAAACACCCTCAAACGTATAGTGCAATTCTAGTACACCCCAAAAACCAAATCAAGACTTTGTAAAAGGGCATAATAGGACCCCTTTGACATTTTTGATAGTTACTGCAGGTCTTTTCTGAGGTGCCTGAAGAACCTGGTTATGCCGTCACCGTGTGTTTGTTTGTAAACAGTAATTTTGTCTGTATGGGAAGTATTACTCGCTCGAGAACTCCGGTCTGACGCACGCGGGTTCTCGCGTTATTTCCTTATCACTTCTCGCGTGTGTTTTGTTGTGAAACTAGTTTGCGGACCAGACAGAGCTGTCGGCGATTCTTCCTATTGTGAAGTCATGCAATGTGAAACCCCCTGTCGCCGATCCATCGTGCAATGTGAACACAGCAGCAACTGACTGCTACCTCAGATAGTCACACAGTGTGAAAACAACGGCGATCCAACGAGTTTGAAAATCACGCAGTGTGAACTCGGCATTAGAAAAAAATGCCCACACTTAGTTTCTTGAAGTTTAATGAATCACCAAATTAGCCTTCCCTCAGTGGAGAATGGGGAGCTAAAAACAGTCAGAACAAGCTAATTCTAAAATAGCACCCAAATAAGCCTATTTCAGCAGGAGTTTAATGCATTATCCAACAACGGAACCTCACAGGGATACACTCAGCAATTCATTCCTGAGCAAAAATACACTATAAAAGCCCAAACCAGGAACCTTCTTTCAGCTCACGTTTCATTTTCTTTCCACAGACACATAAGGGTCAAGAGAGAACCGTGCTGCAGATTGACTCGCCGCGATCAGAGCTTCTTCCGGTCATAGATGTAGCAGTATCAGACTTTGGGAATAACAACCAGAAGTTTGGCTTCCATGTTGGACCAGTGTGTTTTAATGGCTAACACAGAGCGCCTCATCACAGGACTCGCCAGCTAAAGAAACGAGGCCACCAGTGATATTTATTAAGTAATATGTAGAGGGTGGGTTTGTGGCATGTTTCCAAATGACTTTTGAACATCTGATGAGTTGCAAAAGCCCACAAATCCATGGTGGCTATGCAAGGATGCCAACCAGGACAAACTAAGCACATTTATCAAAGAGAAGTCTTTTTTATCTCCTTTTCTGTCTGTCTTTATACTGTACTCACCTGTGGATAAAATTATGAGGCGTGACCCACTAGAGTTCCCAGAACTGCTCCAGCTGAAAAACAAATACATCGTTTGTCTGTCATCTGCGCCACAGACCGTTTTAGCCCACAGTATATATGTTGAATTTACAGCCTGTGACTGGGATCTCATATTTGTTTGTCTCATTTGATAGCAATGATTTGAAATTAATTTGCCACTTGAGGGATCAGCTTCGACATTGAAGAGTAAATATTTCCGAGACCCACTTTCCTGCCTTGACTGCAATATGATGCCAACTGAGGCAATGTTATACCTCTTTACTTGTTTGACAAGAAAATACCGCCCCGATCTGTTTGTAATTCCTCGCTTGGATATTCCCTGTCGCATCAAACTTGCAGTGTTACTCATCTTTAATCAGTGCACGCTCATACATAAACAATGCTAAATAAGGCCCAAGCTTTTCAAAACGCAAAGCAGTTTATGTGCATGACTCAAATGGAGCCCAGATGTTTATTTATATGTAAAGTAGTCCGCTCACTTAAGCTGCTTGTCTTGTTAGCAGGCAGCCTAGTATGTTTGCCTGTCAGTGATCCATGTTTCCATGGCGCTAGCGTATCAACCTTTGCTCCACACAGCTGAATTGCTTCATATATGTGTGGTAATGAATGAAAAATACTGTGTCGGATTGAGAGAGGGGTGTCATACGAGCATTACACTGAAGACTGACTAAATTATGCTTCTTTTTAATGTAAATTCATTCATATCTGAATATGTGATTACCAAGTTCCTGATCATCAACCTCAGAGGATTGTGTGCTGTGTATGTGTGTTGATATGTCTTGTTTGTTGCGTGTTCCCACTGTGGTGCTAAAGCGATTTGTTTTTTTTGCAATGTGTAATGATAATTTGTTGTCTCAGGGGCAGAGGTAGGAAAAGGGAAGACATCTGTGGTGCTTAATACTAATGGAGGGAGATAAACACTCTCAGAAAACAAAGTGCTGTAATATACAGCCAATATGGTGCAAAATATATTTGTAAAGAGCAGGCTTGCCGATGATGTAATGCTGATATCTATATAATATATTGGCAAATTATACAGACGTACACAAAATTGCTAAGAGTAAATGCATTTTATACAATGTTTACTCAAAACTCACATAAAATAAAAAAAAGAAAAAGGTTTACTATCTGTTGAAAATGAAAGTAGTAACTTCCAAATCTGTTTATCGAGCAATGGCGATCGATTTTACACAATATATACTCAAATTGAAAAAAACAAAAAATTATTCAGAAACTGATTATTTTTAATATTAACTATACAACGCAAAAGTTTTTACTCAGTATTTTTGTCTACTTTTCCAGTACAAATATATAAAAATTCTTAAATCAAAATTGAGAAGCTATTTTTTATTTTAAATTAAGCTAATTGTGCTTAGAACAAGAAAAAATAACTGCCAGTGGGATAAGAAAATAATCTGTATTTTTTTAACCCCATTGACCCTATTAACTCAATTAATTTTGATTCCCCCCCACCCTCAGAAAACAAGACTTATGTCATTTTGCAAGTAAATATATCTCAATTTAAGAATTTTTCTGAATTATATTTGTACTGTAAAGCAAGGCAAAAATACAGACTAAGACAAGGTTGTTATTAGATATGGACATTAAGCAAACTACCAAATCTGTTAATCGGCACATTAAATTAAACACACTTTATCCATAAATATTAATTACGTATTGACAGGATTGCTAGATTTGAAACTACATAATGTGGATCAACCAAATTTGTTAATTGGACAATCCCACAGACTAAATATTCTATCGCTAGCATCCTTATTTCTAAACTAACTTCAGTCCTGCCCATCCTGACCTCTGAACCCTCCTTTGTATAGTGTCTGTGCTACTAATTTTAAATAGTGTACAGTTATTGTAAGTATGAATGATAATACTAATTTTGTTGCCTGACAGTTGTATTTGTGAAAAAGTGATGAGCGAATTAAAAAATGCTTTTCTTTTAAGGAGACTTTTTCGTTGTCTTCAGAGTGCAAGCAATTTTTCGGGTTCTGAGGCAAGTGTCTTTTTGGAGAGGATCTGTGGATGTCTTCGATAAAGGCAACAGACAAGCATGTCTCTTCATTAACCGCAGCTACATTCTCTCGCTCTCTCTGCACTTGTAATCAACATCACTTCCTACCTTGCAGATGTAATCAACTCTGATTCATTCCCCAGTTCATTTATTTCAATTAACTTTTGTTTCCTTCCCCAGGAGAGGAACCACAAGGAGAAGGGGAAGCAGACAGCCCTTTGTGTGTACAAGGGTGCATAAATAATGAAATGGCTTTGGATTAAAAAGTGAGCCAAGGAGAATTAACCATATCTGCAGAGGGACACAATAAAATAGGGCAGGGAATTGGCAGCCCACCCCGCTCACCTCCCTGTCTGCTGCGTGTTTTGCTAATGCGCTGTTCTTTTCTCCTCTCAACCTCTGCAATTATTTATAAGCACACAAACGAAGCATTCTGAAACCAGTAAGCGATATCAGCTCACCTCTTGAAAGTGAATAAATTGCCTTCATGTTGTTGGCACAACAAGCGCATCTCCTAGAAGCACCGTATTATCGCATTTGAACAAAAATGGTTATTCTGAAGTGAAATGCAATCTCTCCTCTAAGTGCAAATAATAAATGTGAGATGCTTTCTTTCCTAGAAATTTTGTATTTGATGTCTATGTCAGTTCTGAGGCTTGAAGCGCTCTACACGAGTACATGAGAGCAAACGCTTCTAGCGGTGCAATCTTGATTTTGTGTGCCACTGCGTTCCAAACTCAATTGTTAAAACCCCCTTAGCTGTTATAAATTCACTGTAAACCACGGCTTCATGGGACTTATTGCTATTATAAAACGGTTATTCCATATATGTAGTAAGGTTTCACAGAATAAAACAGAGCAAATAAAGTATAATGATATAAATAAAAACAGTATTCTTCGACCAAACAATGTAGACCCTTTGTTGTGGTTCAAACAAAGTGGTTGCCTCGCAACACACAGAAGTAAACAAAGGTGTAGTGCTGGGCGGTATACCGCTTCATACTGAATACCGGTGTTTATTTTTGTTATGATCAGGGGCGTAGCAGCCATTTTAAAAGTGGGGGGGACAGCTGTCAGGTGATGTGACCCTCAACGGCCAAACAAATTAAGTACATAATGTACAAAGTACATTCATGTTCACATAATAAATTCTATATAAAATACTAATTGGCGTGTTTTAGAGCACCCTAATGGCAATTTTGGGAACATGCCATGATAGCTTACAGGAAGCAAGACAGCTTACAGGGACATATTTTTTGTGATATCAGACTCAAAACCACTAACTCTAACCCTAATTCAATAATAACTGCAGGACTTGGGACTTTGAGACCACTGTGGACATATATACTTTATTTTTATTAAATAAAGATATTTTATGCACAATATTTCAGTTACACTACACTTAAACGATAACTTTTATCCTAATTCTTAACAGTTGGGACAAAAAAGTGTCTTTAAAAACTATTGGAACACACTGCCTTTACCTATACAACAAATTTTATTTAACAATTTGAACATAAAATTAAAATATATATTAATGTTTAATTCCTTAAAACATTGGCAGGTAGTCCCAGTTAAAAAAAACACTGCCTTCAAATTCTCTTCTTTCAAGTTCTCACATGTATAAATTGTGGAGAGGTCGAGCAACTGTCCTCCCCTCTCTCTCTCTGTCAGTGACAGACCAGTTAAAGTTAAGAACATAGCTGTAATGAATTAAAGTAGCCTACTAAAATATGATAAAGTATGATGAGATATAAGTATTCGGCACACAACAACTTTGCTTTATTGGGAAAGGATAATTCTACTCCTGGCACGACGCGATCCATATTTACATTTACTCATTTAGCAGACAATTTTATCCGAAGCGACTTACAAGTAGGAGATGATATAACACACACTGGATCCAGTGCGAAGTCACATGCCTCGTTCTTAACAGAATCTTTTGTCACATCACTTGCATCCGGTGTAGATGCCCCGTTAGATCAAATCACAAGCTCGCCCCTTACAATAATCGCGAGCTTCATCTTTCAAAATAAATGTAAAGACAGAGCCCGAAAGGGGAACAGAGTTGCGTGACAGACACAGTGATGAAACTGGTATGTGTTTGCAGCAAAACTCTGCATTTGAACAGTCAATAGCAAATACTTAAACTAATAACAAAACAGTAGCTGATTCAGAAGCACCAGATTGTCATAGCAAAGTCAGAATTACCTCCTCTCCTAGGTTCACGAAACGGTCGTCCATAAAATGCATTGCTGTTCTGTTGTAAGTAATCTTAAAGATTCCTAATTGCATCTACTTTCGGAAGGCCAAATAAATAGCTTTTGCTTTCGCCTAGAAACACACAGCGTCTCCCTGACATGGCGCTTCAACACTATCTGCAGTTACTGAAACCACGCCTTCTTTCTTTGCGTACACATTTGGGCTGCATTATGCTAATATTTCCACATAGTGAGGTAGATATGTGGGGGCGTGTTAGAACGAG